>NW_027441923.1:0-300000 GCF_048569485.1 Anomaloglossus baeobatrachus | reverse complement strand
AATTGTGGTCATTTCAGTTATGCGCGAATGTGTTCAGATTGCTTTTCTATTGCATTTGGCACATGGTGACGATTATCTCGAGAGTGCAAAGTAGCCAAATGAAACTTTTACTGGATTTCCACTTACTTTATCAAATCTCATCTCCACCACACAGGACAAGTTTGCATCTGTTATTGTTTTGGAGAAAATTGTGGTCATTTCATTTATGCGCGAATGTGTTCAGATTGCTTTTCTATTGCATTTGGCACATGGTGACGATTATCTCGAGAGTGCAAAGTAGCCAAATGAAACTTTTACTGGATTTCCACTTACTTTATCAAATCTCATCTCCACCACACAGGACAAGTTTGCATCTGTTATAGTTTTGGAGAAAATTGTGGTCATTTCATTTATACGCGAATGTGTTCAGATTGCTTTTCTATTGCATTTGGCACATGGTGACGATTATCTCTTGAGTGCAAAGTAGCCAAATGAAACTTTTACTGGATTTCCACTTACTTTATCAAATCTCATCTCCACCACACAGGACAAGTTTGCATCTGTTATAGTTTTGGAGAAAATTGTGGTCATTTCATTTATGCGCGAATGTGTTCAGATTGCTTTTCTATTGCATTTGGCACATGGTGACGATTATCTCGAGAGTGCAAAGTAGCCAAATGAAACTTTTACTGGATTTTCACTTACTTTATCAAATCTCATCTCCACCACACAGGACAAGTTTGCATCTGTTATAGTTTTGGACAAAAATGTGGTCATTTCATTTATGCGCGAATGTGTTCAGATTGCTTTTCTATTGCATTTGGCACATGGTGACGATTATCTCGAGAGTGCAAAGTAGCCAAATGAAACTTTTACTGGATTTCCACTTACTTTATCAAATCTCATCTCCACCACACAGGACAAGTTTGCATCTGTTATAGTTTTTGAGAAAATTGTGGTCATTTCATTTATGCGCGAATGTGTTCAGATTGCTTTTCTATTGCATTTGGCACATGGTGACGATTATCTCGAGAGTGCAAAGTAGCCAAATGAAACGTTTACTGGATTTCCACTTACTTTATCAAATCTCATCTCCACCACACAGGAAAAGTTTGCATCTGTTATAGTTTTGGAGAAAATTGTGGTCATTTCATTTATGCGCGAATGTGTTCAGATTGCTTTTCTATTGCATTTGGCACATGGTGACGATTATCTCGAGAGTGCAAAGTAGCCAAATGAAACTTTTACTGGATTTCCACTTACTTTATCAAATCTCATCTCCACCACACAGGACAAGTTTGCATCTGTTATAGTTTTAGAGAAAATTGTGGTCATTTCAGTTATGCGCGAATGTGTTCAAATTGCTTTTATATTGCATTTGGCACATGGTGACGATTATCTCGAGAGTGCAAAGTAGCCAAATGAAACTTTTACTGGATTTCCACTTACTTTATCAAATCTCATCTCCACCACACAGGACAAGTTTGCATCTGTTATAGTTTTGGAGAAAATTGTGGTCATTTCAGTTATGCGCGAATGTGTTTAAATTGCTTTTATATTGCATTTGGCACATGGTGACGATTATCTCGAGAGTGCAAAGTAGCCAAATGAAACTTTTACTGGATTTCCACTTACTTTATCAAATCTCATCACCACACAGGACAAGTTTGCATCTGTTATAGTTTTGGAGAAAATTGTGGTCATTTCAGTTATGCGCGAATGTGTTCAGATTGCTTTTCTATTGCATTTGGCACATGGTGACGATTATCTTGAGAGTGCAAAGTAGCCAAATGAAACTTTTACTGGATTTCCACTTACTTTATCAAATCTCATCTCCACCACACAGGACAAGTTTGCATCTGTTATAGTTTTGGAGAAAATTGTGGTCATTTCATTTATGCGCGAATGTGTTCAGATTGCTTTTCTATTGCATTTGGCACATGGTGACGATTATCTCTTGAGTGCAAAGTAGCCAAATGAAACTTTTACTGGATTTCCACTTACTTTATCAAATCTCATCTCCACCACACAGGACAAGTTTGCATCTGTTATAGTTTTGGAGAAAATTGTGGTCATTTCATTTATGTGCGAATGTGTTCAGATTGCTTTTCTATTGCATTTGGCACATGGTGACGATTATCTCGAGAGTGCAAAGTAGCCAAATGAAACTTTTACTGGATTTTCACTTACTTTATCAAATCTCATCTCCACCACACAGGACAAGTTTGCATCTGTTATAGTTTTGGACAAAAATGTGGTCATTTCATTTATGCGCGAATGTGTTCAGATTGCTTTTCTATTGCATTTGGCACATGGTGACGATTATCTCGAGAGTGCAAAGTAGCCAAATGAAACTTTTACTGGATTTCCACTTACTTTATCAAATCTCATCTCCACCACACAGGACAAGTTTGCATCTGTTATAGTTTTTGAGAAAATTGTGGTCATTTCATTTATGCGCGAATGTGTTCAGATTGCTTTTCTATTGCATTTGGCACATGGTGACGATTATCTCGAGAGTGCAAAGTAGCCAAATGAAACTTTTACTGGATTTCCACTTACTTTATCAAATCTCATCTCCACCACACAGGACAAGTTTGCATCTGTTATAGTTTTGGAGAAAATTGTGGTCATTTCATTTATGCGCGAATATGTTCAGATTGCTTTTCTATTGCATTTGGCACATGGTGACGATTATCTCGAGAGTGCAAAGTAGCCAAATGAAACTTTTACTGGATTTCCACTTACTTTATCAAATCTCATCTCCACCACACAGGACAAGTTTGCATCTGTTATAGTTTTAGAGAAAATTGTGGTCATTTCAGTTATGCGCGAATGTGTTCAAATTGCTTTTATATTGCATTTGGCACATGGTGACGATTATCTCGAGAGTGCAAAGTAGCCAAATGAAACTTTTACTGGATTTCCACTTACTTTATCAAATCTCATCTCCACCACACAGGACAAGTTTGCATCTGTTATAGTTTTGGAGAAAATTGTGGTCATTTCAGTTATGCGCGAATGTGTTTAAATTGCTTTTATATTGCATTTGGCACATGGTGACGATTATCTCGAGAGTGCAAAGTAGCCAAATGAAACTTTTACTGGATTTCCACTTACTTTATCAAATCTCATCACCACACAGGACAAGTTTGCATCTGTTATAGTTTTGGAGAAAATTGTGGTCATTTCAGTTATGCGCGAATGTGTTCAGATTGCTTTTCTATTGCATTTGGCACATGGTGACGATTATCTTGAGAGTGCAAAGTAGCCAAATGAAACTTTTACTGGATTTCCACTTACTTTATCAAATCTCATCTCCACCACACAGGACAAGTTTGCATCTGTTATAGTTTTGGAGAAAATTGTGGTCATTTCATTTATGCGCGAATGTGTTCAGATTGCTTTTCTATTGCATTTGGAAAATGGTGACGATTATCTCGAGAGTGCAAAGTAGCCAAATGAAACTTTTACTGGATTTCCACTTACTTTATCAAATCTCATCACCACACAGGACAAGTTTGCATCTGTTATAGTTTTGGAGAAAATTGTGGTCATTTCAGTTATGCGCGAATGTGTTCAGATTGCTTTTCTATTGCATTTGGCACATGGTGACGATTATCTTGAGAGTGCAAAGTAGCCAAATGAAACTTTTACTGGATTTCCACTTACTTTATCAAATCTCATCTCCACCACACAGGACAAGTTTGCATCTGTTATAGTTTTGGAGAAAATTGTGGTCATTTCATTTATGCGCGAATGTGTTCAGATTGCTTTTCTATTGCATTTGGCACATGGTGACGATTATCTCGAGAGTGCAAAGTAGCCAAATGAAACTTTTACTGGATTTCCACTTACTTTATCAAATCTCATCTCCACCACACAGGACAAGTTTGCATCTGTTATAGTTTTGGAGAAAATTGTGGTCATTTCATTTATACGCGAATGTGTTCAGATTGCTTTTCTATTGCATTTGGCACATGGTGACGATTATCTCTTGAGTGCAAAGTAGCCAAATGAAACTTTTACTGGATTTCCACTTACTTTATCAAATCTCATCTCCACCACACAGGACAAGTTTGCATCTGTTATAGTTTTAGAGAAAATTGTGGTCATTTCAGTTATGCGCGAATGTGTTCAAATTGCTTTTATATTGCATTTGGCACATGGTGACGATTATCTCGAGAGTGCAAAGTAGCCAAATGAAACTTTTACTGGATTTCCACTTACTTTATCAAATCTCATCTCCACCACACAGGACAAGTTTGCATCTGTTATAGTTTTGGAGAAAATTGTGGTCATTTCATTTATACGCGAATGTGTTCAGATTGCTTTTCTATTGCATTTGGCACATGGTGACGATTATCTCTTGAGTGCAAAGTAGCCAAATGAAACTTTTACTGGATTTCCACTTACTTTATCAAATCTCATCTCCACCACACAGGACAAGTTTGCATCTGTTATAGTTTTGGAGAAAATTGTGGTCATTTCATTTATGCGCGAATGTGTTCAGATTGCTTTTCTATTGCATTTGGAAAATGGTGACGATTATCTCGAGAGTGCAAAGTAGCCAAATGAAACTTTTACTGGATTTCCACTTACTTTATCAAATCTCATCACCACACAGGACAAGTTTGCATCTGTTATAGTTTTGGAGAAAATTGTGGTCATTTCAGTTATGCGCGAATGTGTTCAGATTGCTTTTCTATTGCATTTGGCACATGGTGACGATTATCTCGAGAGTGCAAAGTAGCCAAATGAAACTTTTACTGGATTTCCACTTACTTTATCAAATCTCATCTCCACCACACAGAACGTTTGCATCTGTTATAGTTTTGGAGAAAAGTGTGGTCATTTCATTTATGCGCGAATGTGTTCAGATTGCTTTTATATTGCATTTGCCACATGGTGACGATTATCTCGAGAGTGCAAAGTAGCCAAATGAAACTTTTACTGGATTTCCACTTACCTTATTAAATCTCATCTCCACCACACAGGACAAGTTTGCATCTGTTATAGTTTTGGAGAAAATTGTGGTCATTTCATTTATGCGCGAATGTGGTCAGATTGCTTTTCTATTGCATTTGGCAAATGGTGACGATTATCTCGAGAGTGCAAAGTAGCCAAATGAAACTTTTACTGGATTTCCACTTACTTTATCAAATCTCATCTCCACCACACAGGACAAGTTTGCATCTGTTATAGTTTTGGACAAAAATGTGGTCATTTCATTTATGCGCGAATGTGTTCAGATTGCTTTTCTATTGCATTTGGCACATGGTGACGATTATCTCGAGAGTGCAAAGTAGCCAAATGAAACTTTTACTGGATTTCCACTTACTTTATCAAATCTCATCTCCACCACACAGGAAAAGTTTGCATCTGTTATAGTTTTGGAGAAAATTGTGGTCATTTCATTTATGCGCGAATGTGTTCAGATTGCTTTTCTATTGCATTTGGCACATGGTGACGATTATCTTGAGAGTGCAAAGTAGCCAAATGAAACTTTTACTGGATTTCCACTTACTTTATCAAATCTCATCTCCACCACACAGGACAAGTTTGCATCTGTTATAGTTTTAGAGAAAATTGTGGTCATTTCAGTTATGCGCGAATGTGTTCAAATTGCTTTTATATTGCATTTGGCACATGGTGACGATTATCTCGAGAGTGCAAAGTAGCCAAATGAAACTTTTACTGGATTTCCACTTACTTTATCAAATCTCATCTCCACCACACAGAACAAGTTTGCATCTGTTATAGTTTTGGAGAAAATTGTGGTCATTTCATTTATGCGCGAATGTGTTCAGATTGCTTTTATATTGCATTTGGCACATGGTGACGATTATCTCGAGAGTGCAAAGTAGCCAAATGAAACTTTTACTGGATTTCCACTTACCTTATTAAATCTCATCTCCACCACACAGGACAAGTTTGCATCTGTTATAGTTTTGGAGAAAATTGTGGTCATTTCATTTATGCGCGAATGTGGTCAGATTGCTTTTCTATTGCATTTGGCAAATGGTGACGATTATCTCGAGAGTGCAAAGTAGCCAAATGAAACTTTTACTGGATGTCCACTTACTTTATTAAATCTCATCTCCACCACACAGGACAAGTTTGCATCTGTTATAGTTTTGGAGAAAATTGTGGTCATTTCATTTATGCGCGAATGTGTTCAGATTGCTTTTCTATTGCATTTGGCACATGGTGACGATTATCTCTTGAGTGCAAAGTAGCCAAATGAAACTTTTACTGGATTTCCACTTACTTTATCAAATCTCATCTCCACCACACAGGACAAGTTTGCATCTGTTATAGTTTTGGAGAAAATTGTGGTCATTTCATTTATGCGCGAATGTGTTCAGATTGCTTTTCTATTGCATTTGGCACATGGTGACGATTATCTCGAGAGTGCAAAGTAGCCAAATGAAACTTTTACTGGATTTCCACTTACTTTATCAAATCTCATCTCCACCACACAGGACAAGTTTGCATCTGTTATAGTTTTAGAGAAAATTGTGGTCATTTCAGTTATGCGCAAATGTGTTCAAATTGCTTTTATATTGCACTTGGCAAATGGTGACGATTATCTCGAGAGTGCAAAGTAGCCAAATGAAACTTTTACTGGATTTCCACTTACTTTATCAAATCTCATCACCACACAGGAAAAGTTTGCATCTGTTATAGTTTTGGAGAAAATTGTGGTCATTTCATTTATGCGCGAATGTGTTCAGATTGCTTTTCTATTGCATTTGGCACATGGTGACGATTATCTCGAGAGTGCAAAGTAGCCAAATGAAACTTTTACTGGATTTCCACTTACTTTATCAAATCTCATCTCCACCACACAGGACAAGTTTGCATCTGTTATAGTTTTGGAGAAAATTGTGGTCATTTCATTTATGCGCGAATGTGTTCAGATTGCATTTCTATTGCATTTGGCACATGGTGACGATTATCTCGAGAGTGCAAAGTAGCCAAATGAAACTTTTACTGGATTTCCACTTACCTTATCAAATCTCATCTCCACCACACAGGACAAGTTTGCATCTGTTATAGTTTTGGAGAAAATTGTGGTCATTTCATTTATGCGCGAATGTGTTCAGATTGCTTTTCTATTGCATTTGGCACATGGTGACGATTATCTCGAGAGTGCAAAGTAGCCAAAGGAAACTTTTACTGGATTTCCACTTACTTTATCAAATCTCATCTCCACCACACAGGACAAGTTTGCATCTGTTATAGTTTTGGAGAAAATTGTGGTCATTTCAGTTATGCGCGAATGTGTTCAGATTGCTTTTCTATTGCATTTGGCACATGGTGACGATTATCTCGAGAGTGCAAAGTAGCCAAATGAAACTTTTACTGGATTTCCACTTACTTTATCAAATCTCATCTCCACCACACAGGAAAAGTTTGCATCTGTTATAGTTTTGGAGAAAATTGTGGTCATTTCATTTATGCGCGAATGTGTTCAGATTGCTTTTCTATTGCATTTGGCACATGGTGACGATTATCTCGAGAGTGCAAAGTAGCCAAATGAAACTTTTACTGGATTTCCACTTACCTTATCAAATCTCATCTCCACCACACAGGACAAGTTTGCATCTGTTATAGTTTTGGAGAAAATTGTGGTCATTTCATTTATGCGCGAATGTGTTCAGATTGCTTTTCTATTGCATTTGGCACATGGTGACGATTATCTCGAGAGTGCAAAGTAGCCAAATGAAACTTTTACTGGATTTCCACTTACTTTATCAAATCTCATCTCCACCACACAGGACAAGTTTGCATCTGTTATAGTTTTGGAGAAAATTGTGGTCATTTCATTTATGCGCGAATGTGTTCAGATTGCTTTTCTATTGCATTTGGCACATGGTGACGATTATCTCGAGAGTGCAAAGTAGCCAAATGAAACTTTTACTGGATTTCCACTTACTTTATCAAATCTCATCTCCACCACACAGGACAAGTTTGCATCTGTTATAGTTTTGGAGAAAATTGTGGTCATTTCATTTATGCGCGAATGTGTTCAGATTGCATTTCTATTGCATTTGGCACATGGTGACGATTATCTCGAGAGTGCAAAGTAGCCAAATGAAACTTTTACTGGATTTCCACTTACTTTATCAAATCTCATCTCCACCACACAGGACAAGTTTGCATCTGTTATAGTTTTAGAGAAAATTGTGGTCATTTCAGTTATGCGCGAATGTGTTCAAATTGCTTTTATATTGCATTTGGCACATGGTGACGATTATCTCGAGAGTGCAAAGTAGCCAAATGAAACTTTTACTGGATTTCCACTTACTTTATCAAATCTCATCTCCACCACACAGGACAAGTTTGCATCTGTTATAGTTTTGGAGAAAATTGTGGTCATTTCATTTATGCGCGAATGTGTTCAGATTGCTTTTCTATTGCATTTGGCACATGGTGACGATTATCTCGAGAGTGCAAAGTAGCCAAATTAAACTTTTACTGGATTTCCACTTACTTTATCAAATCTCATCTCCACCACACAGGACAAGTTTGCATCTGTTATAGTTTTGGAGAAAATTGTGGTCATTTCAGTTATGCGCGAATGTGTTCAGATTGCTTTTCTATTGCATTTGGCACATGGTGACGATTATCTCGAGAGTGCAAAGTAGCCAAATGAAACTTTTACTGGATTTCCACTTACTTTATCAAATCTCATCTCCACCACACAGGACAAGTTTGCATCTGTTATAGTTTTGGAGAAAATTGTGGTCATTTCATTTATGCGTGAATGTGTTCAGATTGCTTTTATATTGCATTTGGCACATGGTGACTATAATCTCGAGAGTGCAAAGTAGCCAAATGAAACTTTTACTGGATTTCCACTTACTTTATCAAATCT
This sequence comes from Anomaloglossus baeobatrachus, assembly GCF_048569485.1. Taxonomy (NCBI): domain Eukaryota; kingdom Metazoa; phylum Chordata; class Amphibia; order Anura; family Aromobatidae; genus Anomaloglossus; species Anomaloglossus baeobatrachus. The sequence continues at coordinate 291,137 of NW_027441923.1, read as the reverse complement.
CATCTCCACCACACAGAACAAGTTTGCATCTGTTATAGTTTTGGAGAAAATTGTGGTCATTTCATTTATGCGCGAATGTGTTCAGATTGCTTTTCTATTGCATTTGGCACATGGTGATGATTATCTCGAGAGTGCAAAGTAGCCAAATGAAACTTTTACTGGATGTCCACTTACTTTATCAAATCTCATCTCCACCACACAGGACAAGTTTGCATCTGTTATAGTTTTGGAGAAAATTGTGGTCATTTCATTTATGCGCGAATGTGTTCAGATTGCTTTTTTATTGCATTTGGCACATGGTGACGATTATCTCGAGAGTGCAAAGTAGCCAAATGAAACTTTTACTGGATTTCCACTTACTTTATCAAATCTCATCTCCACCACACAGGACAAGTTTGCATCTGTTATAGTTTTGGAGAAAATTGTGGTCATTTCATTTATGCGCGAATGTGTTCAGATTGCTTTTCTATTGCATTTGGCACATGGTGACGATTATCTCGAGAGTGCAAAGTAGCCAAATGAAACTTTTACTGGATTTCCACTTACTTTATCAAATCTCATCTCCACCACACAGGACAAGTTTGCATCTGTTATAGTTTTGGAGAAAATTGTGGTCATTTCATTTATGCGCGAATGTGTTCAGATTGCATTTCTATTGCATTTGGCACATGGTGACGATTATCTCGAGAGTGCAAAGTAGCCAAATGAAACTTTTACTGGATTTCCACTTACTTTATCAAATCTCATCTCCACCACACAGGACAAGTTTGCATCTGTTATAGTTTTAGAGAAAATTGTGGTCATTTCAGTTATGCGCGAATGTGTTCAAATTGCTTTTATATTGCATTTGGCACATGGTGACGATTATCTCGAGAGTGCAAAGTAGCCAAATGAAACTTTTACTGGATTTCCACTTACTTTATCAAATCTCATCTCCACCACACAGGACAAGTTTGCATCTGTTATAGTTTTGGAGAAAATTGTGGTCATTTCATTTATGCGCGAATGTGTTCAGATTGCTTTTCTATTGCATTTGGCACATGGTGACGATTATCTCGAGAGTGCAAAGTAGCCAAATGAAACTTTTACTGGATTTCCACTTACTTTATCAAATCTCATCTCCACCACACAGGACAAGTTTGCATCTGTTATAGTTTTGGAGAAAATTGTGGTCATTTCAGTTATGCGCGAATGTGTTCAGATTGCTTTTCTATTGCATTTGGCACATGGTGACGATTATCTCGAGAGTGCAAAGTAGCCAAATGAAACTTTTACTGGATTTCCACTTACTTTATCAAATCTCATCTCCACCACACAGGACAAGTTTGCATCTGTTATAGTTTTGGAGAAAATTGTGGTCATTTCATTTATGCGTGAATGTGTTCAGATTGCTTTTATATTGCATTTGGCACATGGTGACTATAATCTCGAGAGTGCAAAGTAGCCAAATGAAACTTTTACTGGATTTCCACTTACTTTATCAAATCTCATCTCCACCACACAGAACAAGTTTGCATCTGTTATAGTTTTGGAGAAAATTGTGGTCATTTCATTTATGCGCGAATGTGTTCAGATTGCTTTTCTATTGCATTTGGCACATGGTGATGATTATCTCGAGAGTGCAAAGTAGCCAAATGAAACTTTTACTGGATGTCTACTTACTTTATCAAATCTCATCTCCACCACACAGGACAAGTTTGCATCTGTTATAGTTTTGGAGAAAATTGTGGTCATTTCATTTATGCGCGAATGTGTTCAGATTGCTTTTTTATTGCATTTGGCACATGGTGACGATTATCTCGAGAGTGCAAAGTAGCCAAATGAAACTTTTACTGGATTTCCACTTACCTTATCAAATCTCATCTCCACCACACTGGACAAGTTTTCATCTGTTATAGTTTTGGAGAAAATTGTGGTCATTTCATTTATGCGCGAATGTGTTCAGAATGCTTTTCTATTGCATTTGGCACATGGTGACGATTATCTCGAGAGTGCAAAGTAGCCAAATGAAACTTTTACTGGATTTCCACTTACTTTATCAAATCTCATCTCCACCACACAGGACAAGTTTGCATCTGTTATAGTTTTGGAGAAAATTGTGGTCATTTCATTTATGCGCGAATGTGTTCAGATTGCTTTTCTATTGCATTTGGCACATGGTGACGATTATCTCGAGAGTGCAAAGTAGCCAAATGAAACTTTTACTGGATTTCCACTTACTTTATCAAATCTCATCTCCACCACACAGGACAAGTTTGCATCTGTTATAGTTTTGGAGAAAATTGTGGTCATTTCATTTATGCGCGAATGTGTTCAGATTGCTTTTATATTGCATTTGGCACATGGTGACTATAATCTCGAGAGTGCAAAGTAGCCAAATGAAACTTTTACTGGATTTCCACTTACTTTATCAAATCTCATCTCCACCACACAGAACAAGTTTGCATCTGTTATAGTTTTGGAGAAAATTGTGGTCATTTCATTTATGCGCGAATGTGTTCAGATTGCTTTTCTATTGCATTTGGCACATGGTGACGATTATCTCGAGAGTGCAAAGTAGCCAAATAAAACTTTTACTGGATGTCCACTTACTTTATCAAATCTCATCTCCACCACACAGGACAAGTTTGCATCTGTTATAGTTTTGGAGAAAATTGTGGTCATTTCATTTATGCGCGAATGTGTTCAGATTGCTTTTTTATTGCATTTGGCACATGGTGACGATTATCTCGAGAGTGCAAAGTAGCCAAATGAAACTTTTACTGGATTTCCACTTACTTTATCAAATCTCATCTCCACCACACAGGACAAGTTTGCATCTGTTATAGTTTTGGAGAAAATTGTGGTCATTTCATTTATGCGCGAATGTGTTCAGATTGCTTTTCTATTGCATTTGGCACATGGTGACGATTATCTCGAGAGTGCAAAGTAGCCAAATGAAACTTTTACTGGATTTTCACTTACTTTATCAAATCTCATCTCCACCACACAGGACAAGTTTGCATCTGTTATAGTTTTGGAGAAAATTGTGGTCATTTCAGTTATGCGCGAATGTGTTCAGATTGCTTTTCTATTGCATTTGGCACATGGTGACGATTATCTCGAGAGTGCAAAGTAGCCAAATGAAACTTTTACTGGATTTCCACTTACTTTATCAAATCTCATCTCCACCACACAGGACAAGTTTGCATATGTTATAGTTTTGGAGAAAATTGTGGTCATTTCATTTATGCGCGAATGTGTTCAGATTGCTTTTATATTGCATTTGGCACATGGTGACGATAATCTCGAGAGTGCAAAGTAGCCAAATGAAACTTTTACTGGATTTCCACTTACTTTATCAAATCTCATCTCCACCACACAGGACAAGTTTGCATCTGTTATAGTTTTGGAGAAAATTGTGGTCATTTCATTTATGCGCGAATGTGTTCAGATTGCTTTTCTATTGCATTTGGCACATGGTGACGATTATCTCGAGAGTGCAAAGTAGCCAAATGAAACTTTTACTGGATTTCCACTTACTTTATCAAATCTCATCTCCACCACACAGGACAAGTTTGCATCTGTTATAGTTTTGGAGAAAATTGTGGTCATTTCATTTATGCGCGAATGTGTTCAGATTGCATTTCTATTGCATTTGGCACATGGTGACGATTATCTCGAGAGTGCAAAGTAGCCAAATGAAACTTTTACTGGATTTCCACTTACTTTATCAAATCTCATCTCCACCACACAGGACAAGTTTGCATCTGTTATAGTTTTAGAGAAAATTGTGGTCATTTCAGTTATGCGCGAATGTGTTCAAATTGCTTTTATATTGCATTTGGCACATGGTGACGATTATCTCGAGAGTGCAAAGTAGCCAAATGAAACTTTTACTGGATTTCCACTTACTTTATCAAATCTCATCTCCACCACACAGGACAAGTTTGCATCTGTTATAGTTTTGGAGAAAATTGTGGTCATTTCATTTATGCGCGAATGTGTTCAGATTGCTTTTCTATTGCATTTGGCACATGGTGACGATTATCTCGAGAGTGCAAAGTAGCCAAATGAAACTTTTACTGGATTTCCACTTACTTTATCAAATCTCATCTCCACCACACAGGACAAGTTTGCATCTGTTATAGTTTTGGAGAAAATTGTGGTCATTTCATTTATGCGCGAATGTGTTCAGATTGCTTTTCTATTGCATTTGGCACATGGTGATGATTATCTCGAGAGTGCAAAGTAGCCAAATGAAACTTTTACTGGATGTCCACTTACTTTATCAAATCTCATCTCCACCACACAGGACAAGTTTGCATCTGTTATAGTTTTGGAGAAAATTGTGGTCATTTCATTTATGCGCGAATGTGTTCAGATTGCTTTTTTATTGCATTTGGCACATGGTGACGATTATCTCGAGAGTGCAAAGTAGCCAAATGAAACTTTTACTGGATTTCCACTTACCTTATCAAATCTCATCTCCACCACACTGGACAAGTTTTCATCTGTTATAGTTTTGGAGAAAATTGTGGTCATTTCATTTATGCGCGAATGTGTTCAGAATGCTTTTCTATTGCATTTGGCACATGGTGACGATTATCTCGAGAGTGCAAAGTAGCCAAATGAAACTTTTACTGGATTTCCACTTACTTTATCAAATCTCATCTCCACCACACAGGACAAGTTTGCATCTGTTATAGTTTTGGAGAAAATTGTGGTCATTTCATTTATGCGCGAATGTGTTCAGATTGCTTTTCTATTGCATTTGGCACATGGTGACGATTATCTCGAGAGTGCAAAGTAGCCAAATGAAACTTTTACTGGATTTCCACTTACTTTATCAAATCTCATCTCCACCACACAGGACAAGTTTGCATCTGTTATAGTTTTGGAGAAAATTGTGGTCATTTCATTTATGCGCGAATGTGTTCAGATTGCTTTTATATTGCATTTGGCACATGGTGACGATAATCTCGAGAGTGCAAAGTAGCCAAATGAAACTTTTACTGGATTTCCACTTACTTTATCAAATCTCATCTCCACCACACAGAACAAGTTTGCATCTGTTATAGTTTTGGAGAAAATTGTGGTCATTTCATTTATGCGCGAATGTGTTCAGATTGCTTTTCTATTGCATTTGGCACATGGTGACGATTATCTCGAGAGTGCAAAGTAGCCAAATAAAACTTTTACTGGATGTCCACTTACTTTATCAAATCTCATCTCCACCACACAGGACAAGTTTGCATCTGTTATAGTTTTGGAGAAAATTGTGGTCATTTCATTTATGCGCGAATGTGTTCAGATTGCTTTTTTATTGCATTTGGCACATGGTGACGATTATCTCGAGAGTGCAAAGTAGCCAAATGAAACTTTTTCTGGATTTCCACTTACCTTATCAAATCTCATCTCCACCACACAGGACAAGTTTTCATCTGTTATAGTTTTGGAGAAAATTGTGGTCATTTCATTTATGCGCGAATGTGTTCAGAATGCTTTTCTATTGCATTTGGCACATGGTGACGATCATCTCGAGAGTGCAAAGTAGCCAAATGAAACTTTTACTGGATTTCCACTTACTTTATCAAATCTCATCTCCACCACACAGGACAAGTTTGCATCTGTTATAGTTTTGGAGAAAATTGTGATCATTTCATTTATGCGCGAATGTGTTCAGATTGCTTTTCTATTGCATTTGGCACATGGTGACGATTATCTCGAGAGTGCAAAGTAGCCAAATGAAACTTTTACTGGATTTTCACTTACTTTATCAAATCTCATCTCCACCACACAGGACAAGTTTGCATCTGTTATAGTTTTGGAGAAAATTGTGGTCATTTCATTTATGCGCGAATGTGTTCAGATTGCTTTTCTATTGCATTTGGCACATGGTGACGATTATCTCGAGAGTGCAAAGTAGCCAAATGAAACTTTTACTGGATTTCCACTTACTTTATCAAATCTCATCTCCACCACACAGGACAAGTTTGCATCTGTTATAGTTTTGGAGAAAATTGTGGTCATTTCATTTATGCGCGAATGTGTTCAGATTGCTTTTATATTGCATTTGGCACATGGTGACGATAATCTCGAGAGTGCAAAGTAGCCAAATGAAACTTTTACTGGATTTCCACTTACTTTATCAAATCTCATCTCCACCACACAGAACAAGTTTGCATCTGTTATAGTTTTGGAGAAAATTGTGGTCATTTCATTTATGCGCGAATGTGTTCAGATTGCTTTTCTATTGCATTTGGCACATGGTGACGATTATCTCGAGAGTGCAAAGTAGCCAAATAAAACTTTTACTGGATGTCCACTTACTTTATCAAATCTCATCTCCACCACACAGGACAAGTTTGCATCTGTTATAGTTTTGGAGAAAATTGTGGTCATTTCATTTATGCGCGAATGTGTTCAGATTGCTTTTTTATTGCATTTGGCACATGGTGACGATTATCTCGAGAGTGCAAAGTAGCCAAATGAAACTTTTTCTGGATTTCCACTTACCTTATCAAATCTCATCTCCACCACACAGGACAAGTTTTCATCTGTTATAGTTTTGGAGAAAATTGTGGTCATTTCATTTATGCGCGAATGTGTTCAGAATGCTTTTCTATTGCATTTGGCACATGGTGACGATCATCTCGAGAGTGCAAAGTAGCCAAATGAAACTTTTACTGGATTTCCACTTACTTTATCAAATCTCATCTCCACCACACAGGACAAGTTTGCATCTGTTATAGTTTTGGAGAAAATTGTGATCATTTCATTTATGCGCGAATGTGTTCAGATTGCTTTTCTATTGCATTTGGCACATGGTGACGATTATCTCGAGAGTGCAAAGTAGCCAAATGAAACTTTTACTGGATTTTCACTTACTTTATCAAATCTCATCTCCACCACACAGGACAAGTTTGCATCTGTTATAGTTTTGGAGAAAATTGTGGTCATTTCATTTATGCGCGAATGTGTTCAGATTGCTTTTCTATTGCATTTGGCACATGGTGACGATTATCTCGAGAGTGCAAAGTAGCCAAATGAAACTTTTACTGGATTTCCACTTACTTTATCAAATCTCATCTCCACCACACAGGACAAGTTTGCATCTGTTATAGTTTTGGAGAAAATTGTGGTCATTTCATTTATGCGCGAATGTGTTCAGATTGCTTTTATATTGCATTTGGCACATGGTGACGATAATCTCGAGAGTGCAAAGTAGCCAAATGAAACTTTTACTGGATTTCCACTTACTTTATCAAATCTCATCTCCACCACACAGAACAAGTTTGCATCTGTTATAGTTTTGGAGAAAATTGTGGTCATTTCATTTATGCGCGAATGTGTTCAGATTGCTTTTCTATTGCATTTGGCACATGGTGACGATTATCTCGAGAGTGCAAAGTAGCCAAATGAAACTTTTACTGGATGTCCACTTACTTTATCAAACCTCATCTCCACCACACAGGACAAGTTTGCATCTGTTATAGTTTTGGAGAAAATTGTGGTCATTTCATTTATGCGCGAATGTGTTCAGATTGCTTTTTTATTGCATTTGGCACATGGTGACGATTATCTCGAGAGTGCAAAGTAGCCAAATGAAACTTTTACTGGATTTTCACTTACCTTATCAAATCTCATCTCCACCACACAGGACAAGTTTGCATCTGTTATAGTTTTGGAGAAAATTGTGGTCATTTCATTTATGCGCGAATGTGTTCAGAATGCATTTCTATTGCATTTGGCACATGGTGACGATTATCTCGGGAGTGCAAAGTAGCCAAATGAAACTTTTACTGGATTTCCACTTACTTTATCAAATCTCATCTCCATCACACAGGACAAGTTTGCATCTGTTATAGTTTTGGAGAAAATTGTGGTCATTTCATTTATGCGCGAATGTGTTCAGATTGCTTTTCTATTGCATTTGGCACATGGTGACGATTATCTCGAGAGTGCAAAGTAGCCAAATGAAACTTTTACTGGATTTCCACTTACTTTATCAAATCTCATCTCCACCACACAGGACAAGTTAGCATCTGTTATAGTTTTGGAGAAAATTGTGGTCATTTCATTTATGCGCGAATGTGTTCAGATTGCTTTTCTATTGCATTTGGCACATGGTGATGATTATCTCGAGAGTGCAAAGTAGCCAAATGAAACTTTTACTGGATTTCCACTTACTTTATCAAATCTCATCTCCATCACACAGGACAAGTTTGCATCTGTTATAGTTTTGGAGAAAATTGTGGTCATTTCATTTATGCGCGAATGTGTTCAGATTGCTTTTCTATTGCATTTGGCACATGGTGACGATTATCTCGAGAGTGCAAAGTAGCCAAATGAAACTTTTACTGGATTTCCACTTACTTTATCAAATCTCATCTCCACCACACAGGACAAGTTTGCATCTGTTATAGTTTTGGAGAAAATTGTGGTCATTTCAGTTATGCGCGAATGTGTTCAGATTGCTTTTCTATTGCATTTGGCACATGGTGACGATTATCTCGAGAGTGCAAAGTAGCCAAATGAAACTTTTACTGGATTTCCACTTACTTTATCAAATCTCATCTCCACCACACAGGACAAGTTTGCATCTGTTATAGTTTTGGAGAAAATTGTGGTCATTTCATTTATGCGCGAATGTGTTCAGATTGCTTTTCTATTGCATTTGGCACATGGTGACGATTATCTCGAGAGTGCAAAGTAGCCAAATGAAACTTTTACTGGATTTCCACTTACTTTATCAAATATTATCTCCACCACACAGGACAAGTTTGCATCTGTTATAGTTTTGGAGAAAATTGTGGTCATTTCATTTATGCGCGAATGTGTTCAGATTGCTTTTATATTGCATTTGGCACATGGTGACGATAATCTCGAGAGTGCAAAGTAGCCAAATGAAACTTTTACTGGATTTCCACTTACTTTATCAAATCTCATCTCCACCACACAGGACAAGTTTGCATCTGTTATAGTTTTGGAGAAAATTGTGGTCTTTTTATTTATGCGCGAATGTGTTCAGATTGCTTTTCTATTGCATTTGGCACATGGTGACGATTATCTCGAGAGTGCAAAGTAGCCAAATGAAACTTTTACTGGATTTCCACTTACTTTATCAAATCTCATCTCCACCACAGAGGACAAGTTTGCATCTGTTATAGTTTTGGAGAAAATTGTGGTCATTTCATTTATGCGCGAATGTGTTCAGATTGCTTTACTATTGCATTTGTCACATGGTGACGATTATCTCGAGAGTGCAAAGTAGCCAAATGAAACTTTTACTGGATTTCCACTTACTTTATCAAATCTCATCTCCACCACACAGGACAAGTTTGCATCTGTTATAGTTTTGGAGAAAATTGTGGTCATTTCATTTATGCGCGAATGTGTTCAGATTGCTTTTCTATTGCATTTGGCACATGGTGACGATTATCTCGAGAGTGCAAAGTAGCCAAATGAAACTTTTACTTGATTTCCACTTACTTTATCAAATCTCATCTCCACCACACAGGACAAGTTTGCATCTGTTATAGTTTTGGAGAAAATTGTGGTCATTTCATTTATGCGCGAATGTGTTCAGATTGCTTTTCTATTGCATTTGGCACATGGTGACGATTATCTCGAGAGTGCAAAGTAGCCAAATAAAACTTTTACTGGATTTCCACTTATTTTATCAAATCTCATCTCCACCACACAGGACAAGTTTGCATCTGTTATAGTTTTGGATAAAATTGTGGTCATTTCATTTATGCGCGAATGTGTTCAGATTGCTTTTCTATTGCATTTGGCACATGGTGACGATTATCTCGAGAGTGCAAAGTAGCCAAATGAAACTTTTACTGGATTTCCACTTACTTTATCAAATCTCATCTCCACCACAGAGGACAAGTTTGCATCTGTTATAGTTTTGGAGAAAATTGTGGTCATTTCATTTATGCGCGAATGTGTTCAGATTGCTTTACTATTGCATTTGTCACATGGTGACGATTATCTCGAGAGTGCAAAGTAGCCAAATGAAACTTTTACTGGATTTCCACTTACTTTATCAAATCTCATCTCCACCACACAGGACAAGTTTGCATCTGTTATAGTTTTGGAGAAAATTGTGGTCATTTCATTTATGCGCGAATGTGTTCAGATTGCTTTTCTATTGCATTTGGCACATGGTGACGATTATCTCGAGAGTGCAAAGTAGCCAAATGAAACTTTTACTTGATTTCCACTTACTTTATCAAATCTCATCTCCACCACACAGGACAAGTTTGCATCTGTTATAGTTTTGGAGAAAATTGTGGTCATTTCATTTATGCGCGAATGTGTTCAGATTGCTTTTCTATTGCATTTGGCACATGGTGACGATTATCTCGAGAGTGCAAAGTAGCCAAATAAAACTTTTACTGGATTTCCACTTATTTTATCAAATCTCATCTCCACCACACAGGACAAGTTTGCATCTGTTATAGTTTTGGATAAAATTGTGGTCATTTCATTTATGCGCGAATGTGTTCAGATTGCTTTTCTATTGCATTTGGCACATGGTGACGATTATCTCGAGAGTGCAAAGTAGCCAAATGAAACTTTTACTGGATTTCCACTTACTTTATCAAATCTCATCTCCACCACACAGGACAAGTTTGCATCTGTTATAGTTTTGGAGAAAATTGTGGTCATTTCATTTATGCGCGAATGTCTTCAGATTGCTTTTCTATTGCATTTGGCACATGGTGACGATTATCATGAGAGTGCAAAGTAGCCAAATGAAACTTTTACTGGATTTCCACTTACTTTATCAAATCTCATCTCCACCACACAGGACAAGTTTGCATCTGTTATAGTTTTGGAGAAAATTGTGGTCATTTCATTGATGCGCGAATGTGTTCAGATTGCTTTTCTATTGCATTTGGCACATGGTGACGATTATCTCGAGAGTGCAAAGTAGCCAAATGAAACTTTTACTGGATTTCCACTTACTTTATCAAATCTCATCTCCACCACACAGGACAAGTATGCATCTGTTATAGTTTTGGAGAAAATTGTGGTCATTTCATTTATGCGCGAATGTGTTCAGATTGCTTTTCTATTGCATTTGTCACATGGTGACGATTATCTCGAGAGTGCAAAGTAGCCAAATGAAAGTTTTACTGGATTTCCACTTACTTTATCAAATCTCATCTTCACCACACAGGACAAGTTTGCATCTGTTATAGTTTTGGAGAAAATTGTGGTCATTTCATTTATGCGCGAATGTGTTCAGATTGCTTTTCTATTGCATTTGGCACATGGTGACGATTATCTCGAGAATGCAAAGTAGCCAAATGAAACTTTTACTTGATTTCCACTTACTTTATCAAATCTCATCTCCACCACACAGGACAAGTTTGCATCTGTTATAGTTTTGGAGAAAATTGTGGTCATTTCATTTATGCGCGAATGTGTTCAGATTGCTTTTCTATTGCATTTGGCACATGGTGACGATTATCTCGACAGTGCAAAGTAGCCAAATGAAACTTTTACTGGATTTCCACTTACTTTATCAAATATCATCTCCACCACACAGGAGAAGTTTGCATATGTTATAGTTTTGGAGAAAATTGTGGTCATTTCATTTATGCGCGAATGTGTTCAGATTGCTTTTCTATTGCATTTGGCACATGGTGACGATTATCTCGAGAGTGCAAAGTAGCCAAATGAAACTTTTACTGGATTTCCACTTACTTTATCAAATCTCATCTCCACCACACAGGACAAGTTTGCATCTGTTATAGTTTTGGAGAAAATTGTGGTCATTTCATTTATGCGCGAATGTGTTCAGATTGCTTTTCTATTGCATTTGGCACATGGTGACGATTATCTCGAGAGTGCAAAGTAGCCAAATGAAACTTTTACTGGATTTCCACTTACTTTATCAAATCTCATCTCCATCACACAGGACAAGTTTGCATCTGTTATAGTTTTGGAGAAAATTGTGGTCATTTCATTTATGCGCGAATGTGTTCAGATTGCTTTTCTATTGCATTTGGCACATGGTGACGATTATCTCGAGAGTGCAAAGTAGCCAAATGAAACTTTAACTGGATTTCCACTTACTTTATCAAATCTCATCTCCACCACACAGGACAAGTTTGCATCTGTTATAGTTTTGGAGAAAATTGTGGTCATTTCAGTTATGCGCGAATGTGTTCAGATTGCTTTTCTATTGCATTTGGCACATGGTGACGATTATCTCGAGAGTGCAAAGTAGCCAAATGAAACTTTTACTGGATTTCCACTTACTTTATCAAATCTCATCTCCACCACACAGGACAAGTTTGCATCTGTTATAGTTTTGGAGAAAATTGTGGTCATTTCATTTATGTGCGAATGTGTTCAGATTGCTTTTCTATTGCATTTGGCACATGGTGACGATTATCTCGAGAGTGCAAAGTAGCCAAATGAAACTTTTACTGGATTTCCACTTACTTTATCAAATATTATCTCCACCACACAGGACAAGTTTGCATCTGTTATAGTTTTGGAGAAAATTGTGGTCATTTCATTTATGCGCGAATGTGTTCAGATTGCTTTTCTATTGCATTTGGCAGATGGTGACGATTATCTCGAGAGTGCAAAGTAGCCAAATGAAACTTTTACTGGATTTCCACTTACTTTATCAAATCTCATCTCCACCACACAGAAGAAGATTGCTTCTGTTATAGTTTTGGAGAAAATTGTGGTCATTTCATTTATGCGCGAATGTGTTCAGATTGCTTTTCTATTGCATTTGGCACATGGTGACGATTATCTCGAGAGTGCAAAGTAGCCAAATGAAACTTTTACTGGATTTCCACTTACCTTATCAAATCTCATCTCCACCACACAGGACAAGTTTGCATCTGTTATAGTTTTGGAGAAAATTGTGGTCATTTCATTTATGCGCGAATGTGTTCAGAATGCTTTTCTATTGCATTTGGCACATGGTGACGATTATCTCGAGAGTGCAAAGTAGCCAAATGAAACTTTTACTGGATTTCCACTTACTTTATCAAATCTCATCTCCACCACACAGGACAAGTTTGCATCTGTTATAGTTTTGGAGAAAATTGTGGTCATTTCATTTATGCGCGAATGTGTTCAGATTGCTTTTCTATTGCATTTGGCACATGGTGACGATTATCTTGAGAGTGCAAAGTAGCCAAATGAAACTTTTACTGGATGTCCACTTACTTTATCAAATCTCATTTCCACTACACAGGACAAGTTTGCATCTGTTATAGTTTTGGAGAAAATTGTGGTCTTTTTATTTATGCGCGAATGTGTTCAGATTGCTTTTCTATTGCATTTGGCACATGGTGACGATTATCTCGAGAGTGCAAAGTAGCCAAATGAAACTTTTACTGGATTTCCACTTACTTTATCAAATCTCATCTCCACCACACAGGACAAGTTTGCATCTGTTATAGTTTTGGAGAAAATTGTGGTCATTTCATTTATGCGCGAATGTGTTCAGATTGCTTTTCTATTGCATTTGTCACATGGTGACGATTATCTCGAGAGTGCAAAGTAGCCAAATGAAACTTTTACTGGATTTCCACTTACTTTATCAAATCTCATCTCCACCACACAGGACAAGTTTGCATCTGTTATAGTTTTGGAGAAAATTGTGGTCATTTCATTTATGCGCGAATGTGTTCAGATTGCTTTTCTATTGCATTTGGCACATGGTGACGATTATCTCGAGAGTGCAAAGTAGCCAAATGAAACTTTTACTGGATTTCCACTTACTTTATCAAATCTCATCTTCACCACACAGGACAAGTTTGCATCTGTTATAGTTTTGGAGAAAATTGTGGTCATTTCATTTATGCGCGAATGTGTTCAGATTGCTTTTCTATTGCATTTGGCACATAATGACGATTATCTCGAGAGTGCAAAGTAGCCAAATGAAACTTTTACTGGATTTCCACTTACTTTATCAAATCTCATCTCCACCACACAGGATAAGTTTGCATCTGTTAAAGTTTTGGAGAAAATTGTGGTCATTTCATTGATGTGCGAATGTGTTCAGATTGCTTTTCTATTGCATTTGGCACATGGTGACGATTATCTCGAGAGTGCAAAGTAGCCAAATGAAACTTTTACTGGATTTCCACTTACTTTGTCAAATCTCATCTCCACCACACAGGACAAGTTTGCATCTGTTATAGTTTTGGAGAAAATTGTGGTCATTTCATTTATGCGCGAATGTCTTCAGATTGCTTTTCTATTGCATTTGGCACATGGTGACGATTATCTCGAGAGTGCAAAGTAGCCAAATGAAACTTTTACTAAATTTCCACTTACTTTATCAAATCTCATCTCCACCACACAGGACAAGTTTGCATCTGTTATAGTTTTGGAGAAAATTGTGGTCATTTCATTTATGCGCGAATGTTTTCAGATTGCTTTTCTATTGCATTTGGCACATGGTGACGATTATCTCGAGAATGCAAAGTAGCCAAATGAAACTTTTACTTGATTTCCACTTACTTTATCAAGTCTCATCTCCACCACACAGGACAAGTTTGCATCTGTTATAGTTTTGGAGAAAATTGTGGTCATTTCATTTATGCGCGAATGTTTTCAGATTGCTTTTCTATTGCATTTGGCACATGGTGACGATTATCTCGAGAATGCAAAGTAGCCAAATGAAACTTTTACTTGATTTCCACTTACTTTATCAAGTCTCATCTCCACCACACAGGACAAGTTTGCATCTGTTATAGTTTTGGAGAAAATTGTGGTCATTTCATTTATGCGCGAATGTGTTCAGATTGCTTTTCTATTGCATTTGGCACATGGTGACGATTATCTTGAGAGTGCAAAGTAGCCAAATGAAACTTTTACTGGATGTCCACTTACTTTATCAAATCTCATTTCCACTACACAGGACAAGTTTGCATCTGTTATAGTTTTGGAGAAAATTGTGGTCTTTTTATTTATGCGCGAATGTGTTCAGATTGCTTTTCTATTGCATTTGGCACATGGTGACGATTATCTCGAGAGTGCAAAGTAGCCAAATGAAACTTTTACTGGATTTCCACTTACTTTATCAAATCTCATCTCCACCACAGAGGACAAGTTTGCATCTGTTATAGTTTTGGAGAAAATTGTGGTCATTTCATTTATGCGCGAATGTGTTCAGATTGCTTTTCTATTGCATTTGTCACATGGTGACGATTATCTCGAGAGTGCAAAGTAGCCAAATGAAACTTTTACTGGATTTCCACTTACTTTATCAAATCTCATCTCCACCACACAGGACAAGTTTGCATCTGTTATAGTTTTGGAGAAAATTGTGGTCATTTCATTTATGCGCGAATGTGTTCAGATTGCTTTTCTATTGCATTTGGCACATGGTGACGATTATCTCGAGAGTGCAAAGTAGCCAAATGAAACTTTTACTGGATTTCCACTTACTTTATCAAATCTCATCTTCACCACACAGGACAAGTTTGCATCTGTTATAGTTTTGGAGAAAATTGTGGTCATTTCATTTATGCGCGAATGTGTTCAGATTGCTTTTCTATTGCATTTGGCACATGGTGACGATTATCTCGAGAGTGCAAAGTAGCCAAATGAAACTTTTACTGGATTTCCACTTACTTTATCAAATCTCATCTCCACCACACAGGATAAGTTTGCATCTGTTAAAGTTTTGGAGAAAATTGTGGTCATTTCATTGATGTGCGAATGTGTTCAGATTGCTTTTCTATTGCATTTGGCACATGGTGACGATTATCTCGAGAGTGCAAAGTAGCCAAATGAAACTTTTACTGGATTTCCACTTACTTTGTCAAATCTCATCTCCACCACACAGGACAAGTTTGCATCTGTTATAGTTTTGGAGAAAATTGTGGTCATTTCATTTATGCGCGAATGTCTTCAGATTGCTTTTCTATTGCATTTGGCACATGGTGACGATTATCTCGAGAGTGCAAAGTAGCCAAATGAAACTTTTACTAAATTTCCACTTACTTTATCAAATCTCATCTCCACCACACAGGACAAGTTTGCATCTGTTATAGTTTTGGAGAAAATTGTGGTCATTTCATTTATGCGCGAATGTTTTCAGATTGCTTTTCTATTGCATTTGGCACATGGTGACGATTATCTCGAGAATGCAAAGTAGCCAAATGAAACTTTTACTTGATTTCCACTTACTTTATCAAGTCTCATCTCCACCACACAGGACAAGTTTGCATCTGTTATAGTTTTGGAGAAAATTGTGGTCATTTCATTTATGCGCGAATGTGTTCAGATTGCTTTTCTATTGCATTTGGCACATGGTGACGATTATCTCGACAGTGCAAAGTAGCCAAATGAAACTTTTACTGGATTTCCACTTACTTTATCAAATCTCATCTCCACCACACAGGACAAGTTTGCATCTGTTATAGTTTTGGAGAAAATTGTGGTCATTTCATTTATGCGCGAATGTGTTCAGATTGCTTTTCTATTGCATTTGGCACATGGTGACGATTATCTCGAGAGTGCAAAGTAGCCAAATGAAACTTTTACTGGATTTCCACTTACTTTATCAAATCTCATCTCCACCACACAGGACAAGTTTGCATCTGTTATAGTTTTGGAGAAAATTGTGGTCATTTCATTTATGCGCGAATGTGTTCAGATTGCTTTTCTATTGCATTTGGCACATGGTGACGATTATCTCGAGAGTGCAAAGTAGCCAAATGAAACTTTTACTGGATTTCCACTTACTTTATCAAATCTCATCTTCACCACACAGGACAAGTTTGCATCTGTTATAGTTTTGGAGAAAATTGTGGTCATTTCATTTATGCGCGAATGTGTTCAGATTGCTTTTCTATTGCATTTGGCACATGGTGACGATTATCTCGAGAGTGCAAAGTAGCCAAATGAAACTTTTACTGGATTTCCACTTACTTTATCAAATCTCATCTCCACCACACAGGACAAGTTTGCATCTGCTATAGTTTTGGAGAAAATTGTGGTCATTTCATTGATGTGCGAATGTGTTCAGATTGCTTTTCTATTGCATTTGGCACATGGTGACGATTATCTCGAGAGTGCAAAGTAGCCAAATGAAACTTTTACTGGATTTCCACTTACTTTATCAAATCTCATCTCCACCACACAGGACAAGTTTGCATCTGTTATAGTTTTGGAGAAAATTGTGGTCATTTCATTTATGCGCGAATGTGTTCAGATTGCTTTTCTATTGCATTTGGCACATGGTGACGATTATCTCGAGAGTGCAAAGTAGCCAAATGAAACTTTTACTTGATTTCCACTTACTTTATCAAATCTCATCTCCACCACACAGGACAAGTTTGCATCTGTTATAGTTTTGGAGAAAATTGTGGTCATTTCATTTATGCGCGAATGTGTTCAGATTGCTTTTCTATTGCATTTGGCACATGGTGACGATTATCTCGACAGTGCAAAGTAGCCAAATGAAACTTTTACTGGATTTCCACTTACTTTATCAAATCTCATCTCCACCACACAGGACAAGTTTGCATCTGTTATAGTTTTGGAGAAAATTGTGGTCATTTCATTTATGCGCGAATGTGTTCAGATTGCTTTTCTATTGCATTTGGCACATGGTGACGATTATCTCGAGAGTGCAAAGTAGCCAAATGAAACGTTTACTGGATTTCCACTTACTTTATCAAATCTCATCTCCACCACACAGGACAAGTTTGCATCTGTTATAGTTTTGGAGAAAATTGTGGTCATTTCATTTATGCGCGAATGTGTTCAGATTGCTTTTCTATTGCATTTGGCACATGGTGACTATCTCGAGAGTGCAAAGTAGCCAAATGAAACTTTTACTGGATTTCCACTTACTTTATCAAATCTCATCTCCACCACACAGGACAAGTTTGCATCTGTTATAGTTTTGGAGAAAATTGTGGTCATTTCATTTA
Organism: Anomaloglossus baeobatrachus; assembly: GCF_048569485.1. Classification (NCBI taxonomy): domain Eukaryota; kingdom Metazoa; phylum Chordata; class Amphibia; order Anura; family Aromobatidae; genus Anomaloglossus; species Anomaloglossus baeobatrachus. Next base: position 273,216 of record NW_027441923.1, on the reverse strand, counting down.
TGCGCGAATGTGTTCAGATTGCTTTTCTATTGCATTTGGCACATGGTGACGATTATCTCGAGAGTGCAAAGTAGCCAAATGAAACTTTTACTTGATTTCCACTTACTTTATCAAATCTCATCTCCACCACACAGGACAAGTTTGCATCTGTTATAGTTTTGGAGAAAATTGTGGTCATTTCATTTATGCGCGAATGTGTTCAGATTGCTTTTCTATTGCATTTGGCACATGGTGACGATTATCTCGACAGTGCAAAGTAGCCAAATGAAACTTTTACTGGATTTCCACTTACTTTATCAAATCTCATCTCCACCACACAGGACAAGTTTGCATCTGTTATAGTTTTGGAGAAAATTGTGGTCATTTCATTTATGCGCGAATGTGTTCAGATTGCTTTTCTATTGCATTTGGCACATGGTGACGATTATCTCGAGAGTGCAAAGTAGCCAAATGAAACTTTTACTGGATTTCCACTTACTTTATCAAATCTCATCTCCACCACACAGGACAAGTTTGCATCTGTTATAGTTTTGGAGAAAATTGTGGTCATTTCATTGATGCGCGAATGTGTTCAGATTGCTTTTCTATTGCATTTGGCACATGGTGACGATTATCTCGAGAGTGCAAAGTAGCCAAATGAAACTTTTACTGGATTTCCACTTACTTTATCAAATCTCATCTCCACCACACAGGACAAGTATGCATCTGTTATAGTTTTGGAGAAAATTGTGGTCATTTCATTTATGCGCGAATGTGTTCAGATTGCTTTTCTATTGCATTTGGCACATGGTGACGATTATCTCGAGAGTGCAAAGTAGCCAAATGAAACTTTTACTGGATTTCCACTTACTTTATCAAATCTCATCTCCACCACACAGGACAAGTTTGCATCTGTTATAGTTTTGGAGAAAATTGTGGTCATTTCATTTATGTGCGAATGTGTTCAGATTGCTTTTCTATTGCATTTGGCACATGGTGACGATTATCTCGAGAGTGCAAAGTAGCCAAATGAAACTTTTACTGGATTTCCACTTACTTTATCAAATCTCATCTCCACCACACAGGACAAGTTTGCATCTGTTATAGTTTTGGAGAAAATTGTGGTCATTTCATTTATGCGCGAATGTGTTCAGATTGCTTTTCTATTGCATTTGGCACATGGTGACGATTATCTCGAGAGTGCAAAGTAGCCAAATGAAATTTTTACTGGATTTCCACTTACTTTATCAAATCTCATCTCCACCACACAGGACAAGTTTGCATCTGTTATAGTTTTGGAGAAAATTGTGGTCATTTCATTTATGCGCGAATGTGTTCAGATTGCTTTTCTATTGCATTTGGCACATGGTGATGATTATCTCGAGAGTGCAAAGTAGCCAAATGAAACTTTTACTTGATTTCCACTTACTTTATCAAATCTCATCTCCACCACACAGGACAAGTTTGCATCTGTTATAGTTTTGGAGAAAATTGTGGTCATTTCATTTATGCGCGAATGTGTTCAGATTGCTTTTCTATTGCATTTGGCACATGGTGACGATTATCTCGACAGTGCAAAGTAGCCAAATGAAACTTTTACTGGATTTCCACTTACTTTATCAAATCTCATCTCCACCACACAGGACAAGTTTGCATCTGTTATAGTTTTGGAGAAAATTGTGGTCATTTCATTTATGCGCGAATGTGTTCAGATTGCTTTTCTATTGCATTTGGCACATGGTGACGATTATCTCGAGAGTGCAAAGTAGCCAAATGAAACTTTTACTGGATTTCCACTTACTTTATCAAATCTCATCTCCACCACACAGGACAAGTTTGCATCTGTTATAGTTTTGGAGAAAATTGTGGTCATTTCATTGATGCGCGAATGTGTTCAGATTGCTTTTCTATTGCATTTGGCACATGGTGACGATTATCTCGAGAGTGCAAAGTAGCCAAATGAAACTTTTACTGGATTTCCACTTACTTTATCAAATCTCATCTCCACCACACAGGACAAGTATGCATCTGTTATAGTTTTGGAGAAAATTGTGGTCATTTCATTTATGCGCGAATGTGTTCAGATTGCTTTTCTATTGCATTTGGCACATGGTGACGATTATCTCGAGAGTGCAAAGTAGCCAAATGAAACTTTTACTGGATTTCCACTTACTTTATCAAATCTCATCTCCACCACACAGAACAAGTTTGCATCTGTTATAGTTTTGGAGAAAATTGTGGTCATTTCATTTATGTGCGAATGTGTTCAGATTGCTTTTCTATTGCATTTGGCACATGGTGACGATTATCTCGAGAGTGCAAAGTAGCCAAATGAAACTTTTACTGGATTTCCACTTACTTTATCAAATCTCATCTCCACCACACAGGACAAGTTTGCATCTGTTATAGTTTTGGAGAAAATTGTGGTCATTTCATTTATGCGCGAATGTGTTCAGATTGCTTTTCTATTGCATTTGGCACATGGTGACGATTATCTCGAGAGTGCAAAGTAGCCAAATGAAATTTTTACTGGATTTCCACTTACTTTATCAAATCTCATCTCCACCACACAGGACAAGTTTGCATCTGTTATAGTTTTGGAGAAAATTGTGGTCATTTCATTTATGCGCGAATGTGTTCAGATTGCTTTTCTATTGCATTTGGCACATGGTGATGATTATCTCGAGAGTGCAAAGTAGCCAAATGAAACTTTTACTTGATTTCCACTTACTTTATCAAATCTCATCTCCACCACACAGGACAAGTTTGCATCTGTTATAGTTTTGGAGAAAATTGTGGTCATTTCATTTATGCGCGAATGTGTTCAGATTGCTTTTCTATTGCATTTGGCACATGGTGACGATTATCTCGACAGTGCAAAGTAGCCAAATGAAACTTTTACTGGATTTCCACTTACTTTATCAAATCTCATCTCCACCACACAGGACAAGTTTGCATCTGTTATAGTTTTGGAGAAAATTGTGGTCATTTCATTTATGCGCGAATGTGTTCAGATTGCTTTTCTATTGCATTTGGCACATGGTGACGATTATCTCGAGAGTGCAAAGGAGCCAAATAAAACTTTTACTGGATTTCCACTTACTTTATCAAATCTGATCTCCACCACACAGGACAAGTTTGCATCTGTTATAGTTTTGGAGAAAATTGTGGTCATTTCATTTATGCGCGAATGTGTTCAGATTGCTTTTCTATTGCATTTGGCACATGGTGACGATTATCTCGAGAGTGCAAAGTAGCCAAATGAAACTTTTACTGGATTTCCACTTACTTTATCAAATCTCATCTCCACCACACAGGACAAGTTTGCATCTGTTATAGTTTTGGAGAAAATTGTGGTCATTTCATTGATGCGCGAATGTGTTCAGATTGCTTTTCTATTGCATTTGGCACATGGTGACGATTATCTCGAGAGTGCAAAGTAGCCAAATGAAACTTTTACTGGATTTCCACTTACTTTATCAAATCTCATCTCCACCACACAGGACAAGTATGCATCTGTTATAGTTTTGGAGAAAATTGTGGTCATTTCATTTATGCGCGAATGTGTTCAGATTGCTTTTCTATTGCATTTGGCACATGGTGACGATTATCTCGAGAGTGCAAAGTAGCCAAATGAAACTTTTACTGGATTTCCACTTACTTTATCAAATCTCATCTCCACCACACAGGACAAGTTTGCATCTGTTATAGTTTTGGAGAAAATTGTGGTCATTTCATTTATGTGCGAATGTGTTCAGATTGCTTTTCTATTGCATTTGGCACATGGTGACGATTATCTCGAGAGTGCAAAGTAGCCAAATGAAACTTTTACTGGATTTCCACTTACTTTATCAAATCTCATCTCCACCACACAGGACAAGTTTGCATCTGTTATAGTTTTGGAGAAAATTGTGGTCATTTCATTTATGCGCGAATGTGTTCAGATTGCTTTTCTATTGCATTTGGCACATGGTGACGATTATCTCGAGAGTGCAAAGTAGCCAAATGAAATTTTTACTGGATTTCCACTTACTTTATCAAATCTCATCTCCACCACACAGGACAAGTTTGCATCTGTTATAGTTTTGGAGAAAATTGTGGTCATTTCATTTATGCGCGAATGTGTTCAGATTGCTTTTCTATTGCATTTGGCACATGGTGACGATTATCTCGAGAGTGCAAAGTAGCCAAATGAAACTTTTACTGGATTTCCACTTACTTTATCAAATCTCATCTCCACCACACAGGACAAGTTTGCATCTGTTATAGTTTTGGAGAAAATTGTGGTCATTTCATTGATGCGCGAATGTGTTCAGATTGCTTTTCTATTGCATTTGGCACATGGTGACGATTATCTCGAGAGTGCAAAGTAGCCAAATGAAACTTTTACTGGATTTCCACTTACTTTATCAAATCTCATCTCCACCACACAGGACAAGTATGCATCTGTTATAGTTTTGGAGAAAATTGTGGTCATTTCATTTATGCGCGAATGTGTTCAGATTGCTTTTCTATTGCATTTGGCACATGGTGACGATTATCTCGAGAGTGCAAAGTAGCCAAATGAAACTTTTACTGGATTTCCACTTACTTTATCAAATCTCATCTCCACCACACAGGACAAGTTTGCATCTGTTATAGTTTTGGAGAAAATTGTGGTCATTTCATTTATGTGCGAATGTGTTCAGATTGCTTTTCTATTGCATTTGGCACATGGTGACGATTATCTCGAGAGTGCAAAGTAGCCAAATGAAACTTTTACTGGATTTCCACTTACTTTATCAAATCTCATCTCCACCACACAGGACAAGTTTGCATCTGTTATAGTTTTGGAGAAAATTGTGGTCATTTCATTTATGCGCGAATGTGTTCAGATTGCTTTTCTATTGCATTTGGCACATGGTGACGATTATCTCGAGAGTGCAAAGTAGCCAAATGAAATTTTTACTGGATTTCCACTTACTTTATCAAATCTCATCTCCACCACACAGGACAAGTTTGCATCTGTTATAGTTTTGGAGAAAATTGTGGTCATTTCATTTATGCGCGAATGTGTTCAGATTGCTTTTCTATTGCATTTGGCACATGGTGACGATTATCTCGAGAGTGCAAAGTAGCCAAATGAAACTTTTACTGGATTTCCACTTACTTTATCAAATCTCATCTCCACCACACAGGACAAGTTTGCATCTGTTATAGTTTTGGAGAAAATTGTGGTCATTTCATTTATGCGCGAATGTGTTCAGATTGCTTTTCTATTGCATTTGGCACATGGTGACGATTATCTCGAGAGTGCAAAGGAGCCAAATAAAACTTTTACTGGATTTCCACTTACTTTATCAAATCTGATCTCCACTACACAGGACAAGTTTGCATCTGTTATAGTTTTGGAGAAAATTGTGGTCATTTCATTTATGCGCGAATGTGTTCAGATTGCTTTTCTATTGCATTTGGCACATGGTGACGATTATCTCGAGAGTGCAAAGTAGCCAAATGAAACTTTTACTGGATTTCCACTTATTTTATCAAATCTCATCTCCACCACACAGGACAAGTTTGCATCTGTTATAGTTTTGGAGAAAATTGTGGTCATTTCATTGATGCGCGAATGTGTTCAGATTGCTTTTCTATTGCATTTGGCACATGGTGACGATTATCTCGAGAGTGCAAAGTAGCCAAATGAAACTTTTACTGGATTTCCACTTACTTTATCAAATCTCATCTCCACCACACAGGACAAGTATGCATCTGTTATAGTTTTGGAGAAAATTGTGGTCATTTCATTTATGCGCGAATGTGTTCAGATTGCTTTTCTATTGCATTTGGCACATGGTGACGATTATCTCGAGAGTGCAAAGTAGCCAAATGAAACTTTTACTGGATTTCCACTTACTTTATCAAATCTCATCTCCACCACACAGGACAAGTTTGCATCTGTTATAGTTTTGGAGAAAATTGTGGTCATTTCATTTATGTGCGAATGTGTTCAGATTGCTTTTCTATTGCATTTGGCACATGGTGACGATTATCTCGAGAGTGCAAAGTAGCCAAATGAAACTTTTACTGGATTTCCACTTACTTTATCAAATCTCATCTCCACCACACAGGACAAGTTTGCATCTGTTATAGTTTTGGAGAAAATTGTGGTCATTTCATTTATGCGCGAATGTGTTCAGATTGCTTTTCTATTGCATTTGGCACATGGTGACGATTATCTCGAGAGTGCAAAGTAGCCAAATGAAATTTTTACTGGATTTCCACTTACTTTATCAAATCTCATCTCCACCACACAGGACAAGTTTGCATCTGTTATAGTTTTGGAGAAAATTGTGGTCATTTCATTTATGCGCGAATGTGTTCAGATTGCTTTTCTATTGCATTTGGCACATGGTGACGATTATCTCGAGAGTGCAAAGTAGCCAAATGAAACTTTTACTGGATTTCCACTTACTTTATCAAATCTCATCTCCACCACACAGGACAAGTTTGCATCTGTTATAGTTTTGGAGAAAATTGTGGTCATTTCATTTATGCGCGAATGTGTTCAGATTGCTTTTCTATTGCATTTGGCACATGGTGACGATTATCTCGAGAGTGCAAAGGAGCCAAATAAAACTTTTACTGGATTTCCACTTACTTTATCAAATCTGATCTCCACCACACAGGACAAGTTTGCATCTGTTATAGTTTTGGAGAAAATTGTGGTCATTTCATTTATGCGCGAATGTGTTCAGATTGCTTTTCTATTGCATTTGGCACATGGTGACGATTATCTCGAGAGTGCAAAGTAGCCAAATGAAACTTTTACTGGATTTCCACTTACTTTATCAAATCTCATCTCCACCACACAGGACAAGTTTGCATCTGTTATAGTTTTGGAGAAAATTGTGGTCATTTCATTTATGCGCGAATGTGTTCAGATTGCTTTTCTATTGCATTTGGCACATGGTGACGATTATCTCGAGAGTGCAAAGGAGCCAAATAAAACTTTTACTGGATTTCCACTTACTTTATCAAATCTGATCTCCACCACACAGGACAAGTTTGCATCTGTTATAGTTTTGGAGAAAATTGTGGTCATTTCATTTATGCGCGAATGTGTTCAGATTGCTTTTCTATTGCATTTGGCACATGGTGACGATTATCTCGAGAGTGCAAAGTAGCCAAATGAAACTTTTACTGGATTTCCACTTACTTTATCAAATCTCATCTCCACCACACAGGACAAGTTTGCATCTGTTATAGTTTTGGAGAAAATTGTGGTCATTTCATTGATGCGCGAATGTGTTCAGATTGCTTTTCTATTGCATTTGGCACATGGTGACGATTATCTCGAGAGTGCAAAGTAGCCAAATGAAACTTTTACTGGATTTCCACTTACTTTATCAAATCTCATCTCCACCACACAGGACAAGTATGCATCTGTTATAGTTTTGGAGAAAATTGTGGTCATTTCATTTATGCGCGAATGTGTTCAGATTGCTTTTCTATTGCATTTGGCACATGGTGACGATTATCTCGAGAGTGCAAAGTAGCCAAATGAAACTTTTACTGGATTTCCACTTACTTTATCAAATCTCATCTCCACCACACAGGACAAGTTTGCATCTGTTATAGTTTTGGAGAAAATTGTGGTCATTTCATTTATGTGCGAATGTGTTCAGATTGCTTTTCTATTGCATTTGGCACATGGTGACGATTATCTCGAGAGTGCAAAGTAGCCAAATGAAACTTTTACTGGATTTCCACTTACTTTATCAAATCTCATCTCCACCACACAGGACAAGTTTGCATCTGTTATAGTTTTGGAGAAAATTGTGGTCATTTCATTTATGCGCGAATGTGTTCAGATTGCTTTTCTATTGCATTTGGCACATGGTGACGATTATCTCGAGAGTGCAAAGTAGCCAAATGAAATTTTTACTGGATTTCCACTTACTTTATCAAATCTCATCTCCACCACACAGGACAAGTTTGCATCTGTTATAGTTTTGGAGAAAATTGTGGTCATTTCATTTATGCGCGAATGTGTTCAGATTGCTTTTCTATTGCATTTGGCACATGGTGACGATTATCTCGAGAGTGCAAAGTAGCCAAATGAAACTTTTACTGGATTTCCACTTACTTTATCAAATCTCATCTCCACCACACAGGACAAGTTTGCATCTGTTATAGTTTTGGAGAAAATTGTGGTCATTTCATTTATGCGCGAATGTGTTCAGATTGCTTTTCTATTGCATTTGGCACATGGTGACGATTATCTCGAGAGTGCAAAGGAGCCAAATAAAACTTTTACTGGATTTCCACTTACTTTATCAAATCTGATCTCCACTACACAGGACAAGTTTGCATCTGTTATAGTTTTGGAGAAAATTGTGGTCATTTCATTTATGCGCGAATGTGTTCAGATTGCTTTTCTATTGCATTTGGCACATGGTGACGATTATCTCGAGAGTGCAAAGTAGCCAAATGAAACTTTTACTGGATTTCCACTTACTTTATCAAATCTCATCTCCACCACACAGGACAAGTTTGCATCTGTTATAGTTTTGGAGAAAATTGTGGTCATTTCATTGATGCGCGAATGTGTTCAGATTGCTTTTCTATTGCATTTGGCACATGGTGACGATTATCTCGAGAGTGCAAAGTAGCCAAATGAAACTTTTACTGGATTTCCACTTACTTTATCAAATCTCATCTCCACCACACAGGACAAGTATGCATCTGTTATAGTTTTGGAGAAAATTGTGGTCATTTCATTTATGCGCGAATGTGTTCAGATTGCTTTTCTATTGCATTTGGCACATGGTGACGATTATCTCGAGAGTGCAAAGTAGCCAAATGAAACTTTTACTGGATTTCCACTTACTTTATCAAATCTCATCTCCACCACACAGGACAAGTTTGCATCTGTTATAGTTTTGGAGAAAATTGTGGTCATTTCATTTATGTGCGAATGTGTTCAGATTGCTTTTCTATTGCATTTGGCACATGGTGACGATTATCTCGAGAGTGCAAAGTAGCCAAATGAAACTTTTACTGGATTTCCACTTACTTTATCAAATCTCATCTCCACCACACAGGACAAGTTTGCATCTGTTATAGTTTTGGAGAAAATTGTGGTCATTTCATTTATGCGCGAATGTGTTCAGATTGCTTTTCTATTGCATTTGGCACATGGTGACGATTATCTCGAGAGTGCAAAGTAGCCAAATGAAATTTTTACTGGATTTCCACTTACTTTATCAAATCTCATCTCCACCACACAGGACAAGTTTGCATCTGTTATAGTTTTGGAGAAAATTGTGGTCATTTCATTTATGCGCGAATGTGTTCAGATTGCTTTTCTATTGCATTTGGCACATGGTGACGATTATCTCGAGAGTGCAAAGTAGCCAAATGAAACTTTTACTGGATTTCCACTTACTTTATCAAATCTCATCTCCACCACACAGGACAAGTTTGCATCTGTTATAGTTTTGGAGAAAATTGTGGTCATTTCATTTATGCGCGAATGTGTTCAGATTGCTTTTCTATTGCATTTGGCACATGGTGACGATTATCTCGAGAGTGCAAAGGAGCCAAATAAAACTTTTACTGGATTTCCACTTACTTTATCAAATCTGATCTCCACTACACAGGACAAGTTTGCATCTGTTATAGTTTTGGAGAAAATTGTGGTCATTTCATTTATGCGCGAATGTGTTCAGATTGCTTTTCTATTGCATTTGGCACATGGTGACGATTATCTCGAGAGTGCAAAGTAGCCAAATGAAACTTTTACTGGATTTCCACTTATTTTATCAAATCTCATCTCCACCACACAGGACAAGTTTGCATCTGTTATAGTTTTGGAGAAAATTGTGGTCATTTCATTGATGCGCGAATGTGTTCAGATTGCTTTTCTATTGCATTTGGCACATGGTGACGATTATCTCGAGAGTGCAAAGTAGCCAAATGAAACTTTTACTGGATTTCCACTTACTTTATCAAATCTCATCTCCACCACACAGGACAAGTATGCATCTGTTATAGTTTTGGAGAAAATTGTGGTCATTTCATTTATGCGCGAATGTGTTCAGATTGCTTTTCTATTGCATTTGGCACATGGTGACGATTATCTCGAGAGTGCAAAGTAGCCAAATGAAACTTTTACTGGATTTCCACTTACTTTATCAAATCTCATCTCCACCACACAGGACAAGTTTGCATCTGTTATAGTTTTGGAGAAAATTGTGGTCATTTCATTTATGTGCGAATGTGTTCAGATTGCTTTTCTATTGCATTTGGCACATGGTGACGATTATCTCGAGAGTGCAAAGTAGCCAAATGAAACTTTTACTGGATTTCCACTTACTTTATCAAATCTCATCTCCACCACACAGGACAAGTTTGCATCTGTTATAGTTTTGGAGAAAATTGTGGTCATTTCATTTATGCGCGAATGTGTTCAGATTGCTTTTCTATTGCATTTGGCACATGGTGACGATTATCTCGAGAGTGCAAAGTAGCCAAATGAAATTTTTACTGGATTTCCACTTACTTTATCAAATCTCATCTCCACCACACAGGACAAGTTTGCATCTGTTATAGTTTTGGAGAAAATTGTGGTCATTTCATTTATGCGCGAATGTGTTCAGATTGCTTTTCTATTGCATTTGGCACATGGTGACGATTATCTCGAGAGTGCAAAGTAGCCAAATGAAACTTTTACTGGATTTCCACTTACTTTATCAAATCTCATCTCCACCACACAGGACAAGTTTGCATCTGTTATAGTTTTGGAGAAAATTGTGGTCATTTCATTTATGCGCGAATGTGTTCAGATTGCTTTTCTATTGCATTTGGCACATGGTGACGATTATCTCGAGAGTGCAAAGGAGCCAAATAAAACTTTTACTGGATTTCCACTTACTTTATCAAATCTGATCTCCACCACACAGGACAAGTTTGCATCTGTTATAGTTTTGGAGAAAATTGTGGTCATTTCATTTATGCGCGAATGTGTTCAGATTGCTTTTCTATTGCATTTGGCACATGGTGACGATTATCTCGAGAGTGCAAAGTAGCCAAATGAAACTTTTACTGGATTTCCACTTACTTTATCAAATCTCATCTCCACCACACAGGACAAGTTTGCATCTGTTATAGTTTTGGAGAAAATTGTGGTCATTTCATTTATGCGCGAATGTGTTCAGATTGCTTTTCTATTGCATTTGGCACATGGTGACGATTATCTCGAGAGTGCAAAGGAGCCAAATAAAACTTTTACTGGATTTCCACTTACTTTATCAAATCTGATCTCCACCACACAGGACAAGTTTGCATCTGTTATAGTTTTGGAGAAAATTGTGGTCATTTCATTTATGCGCGAATGTGTTCAGATTGCTTTTCTATTGCATTTGGCACATGGTGACGATTATCTCGAGAGTGCAAAGTAGCCAAATGAAACTTTTACTGGATTTCCACTTACTTTATCAAATCTCATCTCCACCACACAGGACAAGTTTGCATCTGTTATAGTTTTGGAGAAAATTGTGGTCATTTCATTGATGCGCGAATGTGTTCAGATTGCTTTTCTATTGCATTTGGCACATGGTGACGATTATCTCGAGAGTGCAAAGTAGCCAAATGAAACTTTTACTGGATTTCCACTTACTTTATCAAATCTCATCTCCACCACACAGGACAAGTATGCATCTGTTATAGTTTTGGAGAAAATTGTGGTCATTTCATTTATGCGCGAATGTGTTCAGATTGCTTTTCTATTGCATTTGGCACATGGTGACGATTATCTCGAGAGTGCAAAGTAGCCAAATGAAACTTTTACTGGATTTCCACTTACTTTATCAAATCTCATCTCCACCACACAGGACAAGTTTGCATCTGTTATAGTTTTGGAGAAAATTGTGGTCATTTCATTTATGTGCGAATGTGTTCAGATTGCTTTTCTATTGCATTTGGCACATGGTGACGATTATCTCGAGAGTGCAAAGTAGCCAAATGAAACTTTTACTGGATTTCCACTTACTTTATCAAATCTCATCTCCACCACACAGGACAAGTTTGCATCTGTTATAGTTTTGGAGAAAATTGTGGTCATTTCATTTATGCGCGAATGTGTTCAGATTGCTTTTCTATTGCATTTGGCACATGGTGACGATTATCTCGAGAGTGCAAAGTAGCCAAATGAAATTTTTACTGGATTTCCACTTACTTTATCAAATCTCATCTCCACCACACAGGACAAGTTTGCATCTGTTATAGTTTTGGAGAAAATTGTGGTCATTTCATTTATGCGCGAATGTGTTCAGATTGCTTTTCTATTGCATTTGGCACATGGTGACGATTATCTCGAGAGTGCAAAGTAGCCAAATGAAACTTTTACTGGATTTCCACTTACTTTATCAAATCTCATCTCCACCACACAGGACAAGTTTGCATCTGTTATAGTTTTGGAGAAAATTGTGGTCATTTCATTTATGCGCGAATGTGTTCAGATTGCTTTTCTATTGCATTTGGCACATGGTGACGATTATCTCGAGAGTGCAAAGGAGCCAAATAAAACTTTTACTGGATTTCCACTTACTTTATCAAATCTGATCTCCACTACACAGGACAAGTTTGCATCTGTTATAGTTTTGGAGAAAATTGTGGTCATTTCATTTATGCGCGAATGTGTTCAGATTGCTTTTCTATTGCATTTGGCACATGGTGACGATTATCTCGAGAGTGCAAAGTAGCCAAATGAAACTTTTACTGGATTTCCACTTACTTTATCAAATCTCATCTCCACCACACAGGACAAGTTTGCATCTGTTATAGTTTTGGAGAAAATTGTGGTCATTTCATTGATGCGCGAATGTGTTCAGATTGCTTTTCTATTGCATTTGGCACATGGTGACGATTATCTCGAGAGTGCAAAGTAGCCAAATGAAACTTTTACTGGATTTCCACTTACTTTATCAAATCTCATCTCCACCACACAGGACAAGTATGCATCTGTTATAGTTTTGGAGAAAATTGTGGTCATTTCATTTATGCGCGAATGTGTTCAGATTGCTTTTCTATTGCATTTGGCACATGGTGACGATTATCTCGAGAGTGCAAAGTAGCCAAATGAAACTTTTACTGGATTTCCACTTACTTTATCAAATCTCATCTCCACCACACAGGACAAGTTTGCATCTGTTATAGTTTTGGAGAAAATTGTGGTCATTTCATTTATGTGCGAATGTGTTCAGATTGCTTTTCTATTGCATTTGGCACATGGTGACGATTATCTCGAGAGTGCAAAGTAGCCAAATGAAACTTTTACTGGATTTCCACTTACTTTATCAAATCTCATCTCCACCACACAGGACAAGTTTGCATCTGTTATAGTTTTGGAGAAAATTGTGGTCATTTCATTTATGCGCGAATGTGTTCAGATTGCTTTTCTATTGCATTTGGCACATGGTGACGATTATCTCGAGAGTGCAAAGTAGCCAAATGAAATTTTTACTGGATTTCCACTTACTTTATCAAATCTCATCTCCACCACACAGGACAAGTTTGCATCTGTTATAGTTTTGGAGAAAATTGTGGTCATTTCATTTATGCGCGAATGTGTTCAGATTGCTTTTCTATTGCATTTGGCACATGGTGACGATTATCTCGAGAGTGCAAAGTAGCCAAATGAAACTTTTACTGGATTTCCACTTACTTTATCAAATCTCATCTCCACCACACAGGACAAGTTTGCATCTGTTATAGTTTTGGAGAAAATTGTGGTCATTTCATTTATGCGCGAATGTGTTCAGATTGCTTTTCTATTGCATTTGGCACATGGTGACGATTATCTCGAGAGTGCAAAGTAGCCAAATGAAACTTTTACTGGATTTCCACTTACTTTATCAAATCTCATCTCCACCACACAGGACAAGTTTGCATCTGTTATAGTTTTGGAGAAAATTGTGGTCATTTCATTTATGCGCGAATGTGTTCAGATTGCTTTTCTATTGCATTTGGCACATGGCGACGATTATCTCGAGAGTGCAAAGTAGCCAAATGAAACTTTTACTGGATTTCCACTTACTTTATCAAATCTCATCTCCACCACACAGGACAAGTTTGCATCTGTTATAGTTTTGGAGAAAATTGTGGTCATTTCATTTATGCGCGAATGTGTTCAGATTGCTTTTCTATTGCATTTGTCACATGGTGACGATTATCTCGAGAGTGCAAAGTAGCCAAATGAAACTTTTACTGGATTTCCACTTACTTTATCAAATCTCATCTCCACCACACAGGACAAGTTTGCATCTGTTATAGTTTTGGAGAAAATTGTGGTCATTTCATTTATGCGCGAATGTGTTCAGATTGCTTTTCTATTGCATTTGGCACATGGTGACGATTATCTCGAGAGTGCAAAGTAGCCAAATGAAACTTTTACTGGATTTCCACTTACTTTATCAAATCTCATCTCCACCACACAGGACAAGTTTGCATCTGTTATAGTTTTGGAGAAAATTGTGGTCATTTCATTTATGCGCGAATGTGTTCAGATTGCTTTTCTATTGCATTTGGCACATGGTGACGATTATCTCGAGAGTGCAAAGTAGCCAAATGAAACTTTTACTGGATTTCCACTTACTTTATCAAATCTCATCTCCACCACACAGGACAAGTTTGCATCTGTTATAGTTTTGGAGAAAATTGTGGTCATTTCATTTATGCGCGAATGTGTTCAGATTGCTTTTCTATTGCATTTGGCACATGGTGACGATTATCTCGAGAGTGCAAAGTAGCCAAATGAAACTTTTACTGGATTTCCACTTACTTTATCAAATCTCATCTCCACCACACAGGACAAGTTTGCATCTGTTATAGCTTTGGAGAAAATTGTGGTCATTTCATTGATGCGCGAATGTGTTCAGATTGCTTTTCTATTGCATTTGGCACATGGTGACGATTATCTCGAGAGTGCAAAGTAGCCAAATGAAACTTTTACTGGATTTCCACTTACTTTATCAAATCTCATCTCCACCACACAGGACAAGTTTGCATCTGTTATAGTTTTGGAGAAAATTGTGGTCATTTCATTTATGCGCGAATGTGTTCAGATTGCTTTTCTATTGCATTTGGCACATGGTGACGATTATCTCGACAGTGCAAAGTAGCCAAATGAAACTTTTACTGGATTTCCACTTACTTTATCAAATCTCATCTCCACCACTGTTACGGTTGCTGCGAGCACTGGAGACTATGTCCAGATTTCTTGCTACTGCCCATGTGCGAGCGCTGGAGACTAAGTCCAGATTTCTTGCTACTGCACATGTGCGAGCGCTGGAGACTAAGTCCAGATTTCTTGCTACTGCACATGTGCGAGCGCTGGAGACTAAGTCCAGATTTCTTGCTACTGCACATGTGCGAGCGCCGGAGACTAAGTCCAATCTTGGAGCCATTGCACATGTGCGGGTGACATCATCGCTGACACGAGGTCACATGTCTCTGACACCTTCTATGCCGATTGGTCGCTGGTCATGTGCTTGTGACGTCTTGCTCGGTGATAGGCCAGCATGACGTCACTCCTGTCGTTCTGGCAGCGGATGGCTCTGGTGTCCTCCATCTTGGATGAGGCACAGAGTCTATATAAGACCCTGACACACGCCGCATGGTGCTCAGTCCTCTTGGTTCATGCATATGAGTAGACGCTCTGTGCGCGTTCCTCTAGGCATTCCTCTGTCTATGCTAGGTGAGCGCTACCGGCAGGGTAGCGTTCTTATACCTTAAAGCTTCGGCTGCTGTCCGTATCCTTTTCTCTTAGGGGAGCGGACATAGGCAGGTGCCTGAGGCACATGGTCTGGCTGGGCCTTGTGATTCTACTCGTAGGTGGACGTTGCCGCTAGGGTAACGTTCCTTATACTGCGTCTGGCAGTTGTTCGTATCCTCGCACACTAGGGGAGCGAACAGAGGTAGGAGCTTTGTGCGGCTTACGCTGCTGTTCGTCTCTTTTGCACCACTAGAAGAGCGGACCTAGGCAGGTGCCATATCTAGTGGTTCGTGTCCTCGCACACTAGTGGAGCGAACGCAGGTAGGAGCTTTGTGCGGCTTACGCTGCTGTTCGTCTCTTTTGCACCACTAGAAGAGCGGACCTAGGTAGGTGCCATTTCGCACACATTGCCTTTGTCTCTGTGATTATTAACAGAGATCATTCCACACACCCTCCAAGTAAGGGAGGAATTGCTTTACTTACTTATTATATCCTTCTGTGAGTTAACAGAGGTATTGCACTCTGCCATAGTCTGCAGCAAAGTCTTTGCACGGTGGACCCTGACTGTCTGATACTCCTTTCAGTTATTATCAGACAGCCCCCCGTAACATTAGGACTGAGCCAAGGGTCTGGCAGTTATGGCAGAATATCAGCAGTTACACCGTTACATACAAGTACTTGAGTCACGGCTCAAGAGTATAGAGGATAAACCTCAGACCATGGTGACATCTGCACATGATCCTCGACTTGCTCTGCCAAACAGATATTCTGGCGATGCCAGATCATGTCGTGGTTTCATTAGTCAGTGTCAGATACACCTAGAGGTCAACTCTTCTCGCTTCTCTACGGAGAGGTCCAGAGTAGGCTTTATCATCTCCTTACTTCAGGACAAAGCCTTAGAATGGGCGACTCCCCTATGGGAGCGCTCTGATGTGGTTACTCTGAGACATCAAGACTTTCTTGATGCTCTTAAGGCGGTATTCATGGGTCCGCAGGTTACCCATGATGCGGCCCTGAGACCTATCTCAGGGTTCGTTATCCACTAGTTCTTATGCCATTGCTTTTAGAACTCTGGTGGCAGAACTAGATTGGCCAGAGAAGGTGTTGATTCCTATCTTCTGGAGAGGGTTGGCAGGCTATGTCAAGGATGCCCTTGCTACTCGTGAGGTCCCTGCTTCTCTGGAGGACTTGATCACAGTAGCAACGAGGATCGATGTACGCCATAAGGAACGTAGACTCGAGGTCTCTTCCTCACGCCCTAAGCATCGGGCTATTCCAGTTGTTGAGGGTCCACTACCATCTTCCTCAGCATCTGAAACATCTCCCACTCCTATGGAGTTAGGTCATACGTCCTCCAGACTACGCAAGTCTGGTCCTCCTATATGTTACGTATGTCGTCAGGCTGGGCACTATGCCAACAAGTGTCTTAGTCGTCAGGGAAACTCCCTGGCCTAGTAACCATTAGAGGGGGGTTACTAGAGACGTCTTCTGCACCCTCTAAGTGTTGTATCCCAGGTCAGCTCTCGTTATCTGAGAATACATGGCCTATTATGGCTTTTGTGGATTCCGGAGCTGACGGGATTTTTGTGTCCTCAGGATTTGTAAAGGGACACAATATTCCCTCTATCATGTTAGAGGCGCCTATTCCTGTCCGTGTTGTTAATGGAACTATGTTGTCTGACTCCATTACATTGAGGACAGTTCCCTTGCGCCTTTCCCTGTCTCAGGGTCACATAGAGGAGATTTCTTTTCTTGTTTTGCCTGAGGGTATAGACGACGTCCTTCTGGGTCTTCCATGGCTTCGGACTCATGCTCCTCACATTGACTGGGAGTCTGACAGCATTATTAGTTGGGGTTCGAAATGTCAGTCCCGATGTCTTCCCTTACCACCTAAGGTCGTTGCGGTTGCATCAACTGATCTCTCTCCCATACCTACACCCTATTTGGATTTCGCTGACGTGTTCTCCAAACAGGGTGCTGAGGTTCTTCCACCCCATAGGCCGTATGACTGTGCCATAGACCTTATCCCAGGTTCGGTTCCACCTAAAGGCAGGGTTTACCCCCTGTCGATACCTGAGTCGGAGGCCATGTCGACCTATATAAGAGAGAGTTTAGAGAAGGGGTTCATTCGTAAGTCTGTCTCTCCCGCGGGAGCTGGGTTTTTCTTTGTTCGGAAGAAAGAGGGTGATTTGCGTCCCTGCATAGATTACAGGGGTCTCAACGCAATCACAATAAAGAACAAATACCCATTACCTTTAATTTCGGAGCTCTTTGACAGACTGAGAGGAGCTCAAGTTTTTACGAAGTTGGATCTGCGGGGTGCGTATAACTTGGTACGAATTCGAAAGGGTGACGAATGGAAGACCGCTTTTAACACCCGAGACGGTCACTATGAATACCTCGTCATGCCTTTTGGGTTATGTAATGCACCCGCAGTATTTCAGGACTTTGTAAACGATGTGTTCAGGGATTTACTGTTATCCTCAGTAGTGGTGTATCTGGACGACATCCTGATTTTTTCTCCTGATCTGGAGACTCATCGTCAGGATGTCGTTCGTGTCCTTTCCCGTTTAAGGGAGCACTCATTGTTTGCTAAACTCGAGAAATGTGTATTCGAGCAGTCCTCATTGCCTTTTTTGGGTTACATTATCTCACAAGAGGGTCTGGCTATGGATCCTGCGAAGCTCTCTGCTGTCCTGCAATGGTCCGAACCTCATTCCTTGAAGGCGGTGCAACGCTTCTTAGGATTCATAAATTATTAAAGGCAGTTCATACCCCATTTTTCTACTTTGGTGGCCCCTTTGGTGGCCTTGACTAAGAAAGGTGCTAATCCCAAAGCCTGGTCTACTGAGACATCTCAGGCTTTTGAGGCAGTAAAAAGACACTTTTCAACTGCTCCCGTTCTTCAAAGACCCGATGAGAATAAGCCCTTCCTCTTAGAGGTTGATGCCTCTTCAGTGGGTGCTGGTGCGGTCTTGTATCAAAAGAACGGTGCAGGTAGAAAAAGGCCGTGTTTCTTCTTTGCTAAAACCTTTTCACCGGCAGAGAAAAACTATACCATTGGGGATAGGGAACTGCTCGCCTTGAGATTAGCCTTGGAGGAGTGGCGTCACTTGCTGGAAGGAGCGAAACATCCTTTCCAGGTCTATACAGACCATAAGAATCTGACGTACTTACAAACCGCTCAGCGTCTGAATCCTCGCCAAGCCCGCTGGTCCTTGTTTTTCTCCCGCTTTCACTTCTCCATCAACTATCTGTCTGGGAGTAAGAATAACAAGGCAGACGCCCTGTCTCGCTCTATGCTTTCTACCCAGGAAGAGATTGACGAACCTCTTATCCTTCCCTCCAGGGTTTTTCATACGCTCTCCCCTCAAAGGTGGGTGGGCATTTTGGTATTAGGCGGACACGAGAGTTACTGGAGAGGTGGTATTGGTGGCCACACTTAGCCAGCCACGTCAAGAGATATGTCGGTTCCTGCTACTCGTGTGCTCGCAACCGTCCATTACGGCAGAGACCGGCTGGGCTCTTGCATCCTTTACCAGTGCCAGATAGACCATGGGAGGTGGTAGGCATGGACTTTGTGGGTGATCTTCCATGTTCACAGGGACATAGATTTGTGTGGGTCATTACGGACCATTTCTCCCGGATGGTTCATCTCGTACCGTTATCGAGAATCCCATCTTCCAGGGTACTAGCCAAACTATTCCTCAAGCATGTCTTTAGGCTTCACGGGATGCCAGATCGTATCATTTGTGATAGAGGCCCGCAATTTACTTCCCGTTTCTGGCGAGATCTTTGTAGCCTTCTGCAAATTGAGTTGAATCTCTCTTCGGCATACCATCCGGAGACTAATGGTTTGGTTGAACGTACCAATCAATCTATGATTATATACCTTCGACACTTTGTTGCTGAGAACCACGATAACTGGTCCTCCCTCTTACCCTGGGCAGAATTTGCCCTTAACAATTCGCTGGCTGAGGCCACTGGGCAGACACCGTTCGTACTCAATAATGGGCAACACCCTAGGGTACCAGTACCGTTTCCCGCTGCTGCACCTCCTCCTCTTGTGGCTGACTGGGCAACTAATGCCAGAGAGGTTTGGGATCGGACTCAAGAGTCGATCCAAGCAGCTAAGGACCGTATGAAGACGGTGTCCGATCGGTTTCGTCGCCCGGCTCCTGTCTTTTCTCCAGGGGACTTTGTGTGGCTCTCTGCAAAACACGTGAGACTTAGAGTGAGCTCTGTCAAATTTGCTCCTCGCTTCCTGGGTCCTTATGAGGTTCTTCGACAGGTAAATCCTGTAGTCTATCAATTGAAGTTACCTGTCCATCTTAGGATTCATGACAAATTCCATGTCTCACTGCTAAAGCCGGCTATTTTACCTCACGCTCGTGAAGTGCACTCTCCTGCCTCTGATTCCTCTCGCTCTAGCTATGAGGTACGAGCCATAGTTGGTTCTAAGATGGTTAGAGGGCGCAGGTTCTTCTTGATAGATTGGGAGGGCTATGGTCCGGAACATCGCTCTTGGGAGCCTGAGGAGGCTGTCCATGCTCCCGACTTAGTTGCCGATTACCTGCGTCGCCGCGAGGGGGGCCCTTGAGGGGGAGGTACTGTTACGGTTGCTGCGAGCACTGGAGACTATGTCCAGATTTCTTGCTACTGCACATGTGCGAGCGCTGGAGACTAAGTCCAGATTTCTTGCTACTGCACATGTGCGAGCGCTGGAGACTAAGTCCAGATTTCTTGCTACTGCACATGTGCGAGCGCTGGAGACTAAGTCCAGATTTCTTGCTACTGCACATGTGCGAGCGCCGGAGACTAAGTCCAATCTTGGAGCCATTGCACATGTGCGGGTGACATCATCGCTGACACGAGGTCACATGTCTCTGACACCTTCTATGCCGATTGGTCGCTGGTCATGTGCTTGTGACGTCTTGCTCGGTGATAGGCCAGCATGACGTCACTCCTGTCGTTCTGGCAGCGGATTGGCTCTGGTGTCCTCCATCTTGGATGAGGCACAGAGTCTATATAAGACCCTGACACACGCCGCATGGTGCTCAGTCCTCTTGGTTCATGCATATGAGTAGACGCTCTGTGCACGTTCCTCTAGGCATTCCTCTGTCTATGCTAGGTGAGCGCTACCGGCAGGGTAGCGTTCTTATACCTTACAGCTTCGGCTGCTGTCCGTATCCTTTTCTCTTAGGGGAGCGGACATAGGCAGGTGCCTGAGGCACATGGTCTGGCTGGGCCTTGTGATTCTACTCGTAGGTGGACGTTGCCGCTAGGGTAACGTTCCTTATACTGCGTCTGGCAGTTGTTCGTATCCTCGCACACTAGGGGAGCGAACAGAGGTAGGAGCTTTGTGCGGCTTACGCTGCTGTTCGTCTCTTTTGCACCACTAGAAGAGCGGACCTAGGCAGGTGCCATATCTAGTGGTTCGTGTCCTCGCACACTAGTGGAGCGAACGCAGGTAGGAGCTTTGTGCGGCTTACGCTGCTGTTCGTCTCTTTTGCACCACTAGAAGAGCGGACCTAGGTAGGTGCCATTTCGCACACATTGCCTTTGTCTCTGTGATTATTAACAGAGATCATTCCACACACCCTCCAAGTAAGGGAGGAATTGCTTTACTTACTTATTATATCCTTCTGTGAGTTAACAGAGGTATTGCACTCTGCCATAGTCTGCAGCAAAGTCTTTGCACGGTGGACCCTTACTGTCTTATACTCCTTTCAGTTATTATCAGACAGCCCCCCGTAACAACCACACAGGACAAGTTTGCATCTGTTATAGTTTTGGAGAAAATTGTGGTCATTTCATTTATGCGCGAATGTGTTCAGATTGCTTTTCTATTGCATTTGGCACATGGTGACGATTATCTCGAGAGTGCAAAGTAGCCAAATGAAACTTTTACTGGATTTCCACTTACTTTATCAAATCTCATCTCCACCACACAGGACAAGTTTGCATCTGTTATAGTTTTGGAGAAAATTGTGGTCATTTCATTTATGCGCGAATGTGTTCAGATTGCTTTTCTATTGCATTTGGCACATGGTGATGATTATCTCGAGAGTGCAAAGTAGCCAAATGAAACTTTTACTGGATTTCCACTTACTTTATCAAATCTCATCTCCACCACACAGGACAAGTTTGCATCTGTTATAGTTTTGGAGAAAATTGTGGTCATTTCATTTATGCGCGAATGTGTTCAGATTGCTTTTCTATTGCATTTGGCACATGGTGATGATTATCTCGAGAGTGCAAAGTAGCCAAATGAAACTTTTACTGGATTTCCACTTACTTTATCAAATCTCATCTCCACCACACAGGACAAGTTTGCATCTGTTATAGTTTTGGAGAAAATTGTGGTCATTTCATTTATGCGCGAATGTGTTCAGATTGCTTTTCTATTGCATTTGGCACATGGTGACGATTATCTCGAGAGTGCAAAGTAGCCAAATGAAACTTTTACTGGATGTCCACTTACTTTATCAAATCTCATCTCCACCACACAGGACAAGTTTGCATCTGTTATAGTTTTGGAGAAAATTGTGGTCATTTCATTTATGCGCGAATGTGTTCAGATTGCTTTTCTATTGCATTTGGCACATGGTGACGATTATCTCGAGAGTGCAAAGTAGCCAAATGAAACTTTTACTGGATTTCCACTTACTTTATCAAATCTCATCTCCACCACACAGGACAAGTTTGCATCTGTTATAGTTTTGGAGAAAATTGTGGTCATTTCATTTATGCGCGAATGTGTTCAGATTGCTTTTCTATTGCATTTGGCACATGGTGACGATTATCTCGAGAGTGCAAAGTAGCCAAATGAAACTTTTACTGGATGTCCACTTACTTTATCAAATCTCATCTCCACCACACAGGACAAGTTTGCATCTGTTATAGTTTTGGAGAAAATTGTGGTCATTTCATTTATGCGCGAATGTGTTCAGATTGCTTTTCTATTGCATTTGGCACATGGTGACGATTATCTCGAGAGTGCAAAGTAGCCAAATGAAACTTTTACTGGATTTCCACTTACTTTATCAAATCTCATCTCCACCACACAGGACAAGTTTGCATCTGTTATAGTTTTGGAGAAAATTGTGGTCATTTCATTTATGCGCGAATGTGTTCAGATTGCTTTTCTATTGCATTTGGCACATGGTGACGATTATCTCGAGAGTGCAAAGTAGCCAAATGAAACTTTTACTGGATTTCCACTTACTTTATCAAATCTCATCTCCACCACACAGGACAAGTTTGCATCTGTTATAGTTTTGGAGAAAATTGTGGTCATTTCATTTATGCGCGAATGTGTTCAGATTGCTTTTCTATTGCATTTGGCACATGGTGATGATTATCTCGAGAGTGCAAAGTAGCCAAATGAAACTTTTACTGGATTTCCACTTACTTTATCAAATCTCATCTCCACCACACAGGACAAGTTTGCATCTGTTATAGTTTTGGAGAAAATTGTGGTCATTTCATTTATGCGCGAATGTGTTCAGATTGCTTTTCTATTGCATTTGGCACATGGTGACGATTATCTCGAGAGTGCAAAGTAGCCAAATGAAACTTTTACTGGATTTCCACTTACTTTATCAAATCTCATCTCCACCACACAGGACACGTTTGCATCTGTTATAGTTTTGGAGAAAATTGTGGTCATTTCATTTATGCGCGAATGTGTTCAGATTGCTTTTCTATTGCATTTGGCACATGGTGACGATTATCTCGAGAGTGCAAAGTAGCCAAATGAAACTTTTACTGGATTTCCACTTACTTTATCAAATCTCATCTCCACCACACAGGACAAGTTTGCATCTGTTATAGTTTTGGAGAAAATTGTGGTCATTTCATTTATGCGCGAATGTGTTCAGATTGCTTTTCTATTGCATTTGGCACATGGTGATGATCATCTCGAGAGTGCAAAGTAGCCAAATGAAACTTTTACTGGATTTCCACTTACTTTATCAAATCTCATCTCCACCACACAGGACAAGTTTGCATCTGTTATAGTTTTGGAGAAAATTGTGGTCATTTCATTTATGCGCGAATGTGTTCAGATTGCTTTTCTATTGCATTTGGCACATGGTGACGATTATCTCGAGAGTGCAAAGTAGCCAAATGAAACTTTTACTGGATTTCCACTTACTTTATCAAATCTCATCTCCACCACACAGGAAAAGTTTGCATCTGTTATAGTTTTGGAGAAAATTGTGGTCATTTCATTGATGCGCGGATGTATTCAGATTGCTTTTCTATTGCATTTGGCACATGGTGACGATTATCTCGAGAGTGCAAAGTAGCCAAATGAAACTTTTACTGGATTTCCACTTACTTTATCAAATCTCATCTCCACCACACAGGACAAGTATGCATCTGTTATAGTTTTGGAGAAAATTGTGGTCATTTCATTTATGCGCGAATGTGTTCAGATTGCTTTTCTATTGCATTTGGCACATGGTGACGATTATCTCGAGAGTGCAAAGTAGCCAAATGAAACTTTTACTGGATTTCCACTTACTTTATCAAATCTCATCTCCACCACACAGGACAAGTTTGCATCTGTTATAGTTTTGGAGAAAATTGTGGTCATTTCATTTATGCGCGAATGTGTTCAGATTGCTTTTCTATTGCATTTGGCACATGGTGACGATTATCTCGAGAGTGCAAAGTAGCCAAATGAAACTTTTACTGGATGTCCACTTACTTTATCAAATCTCATCTCCACCACACAGGACAAGTTTGCATCTGTTATAGTTTTGGAGAAAATTGTGGTCATTTCATTTATGCGCGAATGTGTTCAGATTGCTTTTCTATTGCATTTGGCACATGGTGACGATTATCTCGAGAGTGCAAAGTAGCCAAATTAAACTTTTACTGGATTTCCACTTACTTTATCAAATCTCATCTCCACCACACAGGACAAGTTTGCATCTGTTATAGTTTTGGAGAAAATTGTGGTCATTTCATTTATGCGCGAATGTGTTCAGATTGCTTTTCTATTGCAATTGGCACATGGTGACGATTATCTCGAGAGTGCAAAGTAGCCAAATGAAACTTTTACTGGATTTCCACTTACTTTATCAAATCTCATCTCCACCACACAGGACAAGTTTGCATCTGTTATAGTTTTGGAGAAAATTGTGGTCATTTCATTTATGCGCGAATGTGTTCAGATTGCTTTTCTATTGCATTTGGCACATGGTGATGATTATCTCGAGAGTGCAAAGTAGCCAAATGAAACTTTTACTGGATTTCCACTTACTTTATCAAATCTCATCTCCACCACACAGGACAAGTTTGCATCTGTTATAGTTTTGTAGAAAATTGTGGTCATTTCATTTATGCGCGAATGTGTTCAGATTGCTTTTCTATTGCATTTGGCACATGGTGACGATTATCTCGAGAGTGCAAAGTAGCCAAATGAAACTTTTACTGGATTTCCACTTACTTTATTAAATCTCATCTCCACCACACAGGAAAAGTTTGCATCTGTTATAGTTTTGGAGAAAATTGTGGTCATTTCATTGATGCGCGAATGTGTTCAGATTGCTTTTCTATTGCATTTGGCACATGGTGGCGATTATCTCGAGAGTGCAAAGTAGCCAAATGAAACTTTTACTGGATTTCCACTTACTTTATCAAATCTCATCTCCACCACACAGGACAAGTATGCATCTGTTATAGTTTTGGAGAAAATTGTGGTCATTTCATTTATGCGCGAATGTGTTCAGATTGCTTTTCTATTGCATTTGGCACATGGTGACGATTATCTCGAGAGTGCAAAGTAGCCAAATGAAACTTTTACTGGATTTCCACTTACTTTATCAAATCTCATCTCCACCACACAGGACAAGTTTGCATCTGTTATAGTTTTGGAGAAAATTGTGGTCATTTCATTTATGCGCGAATGTGTTCAGATTGCTTTTCTATTGCATTTGGCACATGGTGACGATTATCTCGAGAGTGCAAAGTAGCCAAATGAAACTTTTACTGGATTTCCACTTACTTTATCAAATCTCATCTCCACCACACAGGACAAGTTTGCATCTGTTATAGTTTTGGAGAAAATTGTGGTCATTTCATTTATGCGCGAATGTGTTCAGATTGCTTTTCTATTGCATTTGGCACATGGTGACGATTATCTCGAGAGTGCAAAGTAGCCAAATGAAACTTTTACTGGATTTCCACTTACTTTATCAAATCTCATCTCCACCACACAGGACAAGTTTGCATCTGTTATAGTTTTGGAGAAAATTGTGGTCATTTCATTTATGCGCGAATGTGTTCAGATTGCTTTTCTATTGCATTTGGCACATGGTGACGATTATCTCGAGAGTGCAAAGTAGCCAAATGAAACTTTTACTGGATTTCCACTTACTTTATCAAATCTCATCTCCACCACACAGGACAAGTTTGCATCTGTTATAGTTTTGGAGAAAATTGTGGTCATTTCATTTATGCGCGAATGTGTTCAGATTGCTTTTCTATTGCATTTGGCACATGGTGATGATTATCTCGAGAGTGCAAAGTAGCCAAATGAAACTTTTACTGGATTTCCACTTACTTTATCAAATCTCATCTCCACCACACAGGACAAGTTTGCATCTGTTATAGTTTTGGAGAAAATTGTGGTCATTTCATTTATGCGCGAATGTGTTCAGATTGCTTTTCTATTGCATTTGGCACATGGTGACGATTATCTCGAGAGTGCAAAGTAGCCAAATGAAACTTTTACTGGATTTCCACTTACTTTATCAAATCTCATCTCCACCACACAGGACACGTTTGCATCTGTTATAGTTTTGGAGAAAATTGTGGTCATTTCATTTATGCGCGAATGTGTTCAGATTGCTTTTCTATTGCATTTGGCACATGGTGACGATTATCTCGAGAGTGCAAAGTAGCCAAATGAAACTTTTACTGGATTTCCACTTACTTTATCAAATCTCATCTCCACCACACAGGACAAGTTTGCATCTGTTATAGTTTTGGAGAAAATTGTGGTCATTTCATTTATGCGCGAATGTGTTCAGATTGCTTTTCTATTGCATTTGGCACATGGTGATGATCATCTCGAGAGTGCAAAGTAGCCAAATGAAACTTTTACTGGATTTCCACTTACTTTATCAAATCTCATCTCCACCACACAGGACAAGTTTGCATCTGTTATAGTTTTGGAGAAAATTGTGGTCATTTCATTTATGCGCGAATGTGTTCAGATTGCTTTTCTATTGCATTTGGCACATGGTGACGATTATCTCGAGAGTGCAAAGTAGCCAAATGAAACTTTTACTGGATTTCCACTTACTTTATCAAATCTCATCTCCACCACACAGGAAAAGTTTGCATCTGTTATAGTTTTGGAGAAAATTGTGGTCATTTCATTGATGCGCGGATGTATTCAGATTGCTTTTCTATTGCATTTGGCACATGGTGACGATTATCTCGAGAGTGCAAAGTAGCCAAATGAAACTTTTACTGGATTTCCACTTACTTTATCAAATCTCATCTCCACCACACAGGACAAGTATGCATCTGTTATAGTTTTGGAGAAAATTGTGGTCATTTCATTTATGCGCGAATGTGTTCAGATTGCTTTTCTATTGCATTTGGCACATGGTGACGATTATCTCGAGAGTGCAAAGTAGCCAAATGAAACTTTTACTGGATTTCCACTTACTTTATCAAATCTCATCTCCACCACACAGGACAAGTTTGCATCTGTTATAGTTTTGGAGAAAATTGTGGTCATTTCATTTATGCGCGAATGTGTTCAGATTGCTTTTCTATTGCATTTGGCACATGGTGACGATTATCTCGAGAGTGCAAAGTAGCCAAATGAAACTTTTACTGGATGTCCACTTACTTTATCAAATCTCATCTCCACCACACAGGACAAGTTTGCATCTGTTATAGTTTTGGAGAAAATTGTGGTCATTTCATTTATGCGCGAATGTGTTCAGATTGCTTTTCTATTGCATTTGGCACATGGTGACGATTATCTCGAGAGTGCAAAGTAGCCAAATTAAACTTTTACTGGATTTCCACTTACTTTATCAAATCTCATCTCCACCACACAGGACAAGTTTGCATCTGTTATAGTTTTGGAGAAAATTGTGGTCATTTCATTTATGCGCGAATGTGTTCAGATTGCTTTTCTATTGCAATTGGCACATGGTGACGATTATCTCGAGAGTGCAAAGTAGCCAAATGAAACTTTTACTGGATTTCCACTTACTTTATCAAATCTCATCTCCACCACACAGGACAAGTTTGCATCTGTTATAGTTTTGGAGAAAATTGTGGTCATTTCATTTATGCGCGAATGTGTTCAGATTGCTTTTCTATTGCATTTGGCACATGGTGATGATTATCTCGAGAGTGCAAAGTAGCCAAATGAAACTTTTACTGGATTTCCACTTACTTTATCAAATCTCATCTCCACCACACAGGACAAGTTTGCATCTGTTATAGTTTTGTAGAAAATTGTGGTCATTTCATTTATGCGCGAATGTGTTCAGATTGCTTTTCTATTGCATTTGGCACATGGTGACGATTATCTCGAGAGTGCAAAGTAGCCAAATGAAACTTTTACTGGATTTCCACTTACTTTATTAAATCTCATCTCCACCACACAGGAAAAGTTTGCATCTGTTATAGTTTTGGAGAAAATTGTGGTCATTTCATTGATGCGCGAATGTGTTCAGATTGCTTTTCTATTGCATTTGGCACATGGTGGCGATTATCTCGAGAGTGCAAAGTAGCCAAATGAAACTTTTACTGGATTTCCACTTACTTTATCAAATCTCATCTCCACCACACAGGACAAGTATGCATCTGTTATAGTTTTGGAGAAAATTGTGGTCATTTCATTTATGCGCGAATGTGTTCAGATTGCTTTTCTATTGCATTTGGCACATGGTGACGATTATCTCGAGAGTGCAAAGTAGCCAAATGAAACTTTTACTGGATTTCCACTTACTTTATCAAATCTCATCTCCACCACACAGGACAAGTTTGCATCTGTTATAGTTTTGGAGAAAATTGTGGTCATTTCATTTATGCGCGAATGTGTTCAGATTGCTTTTCTATTGCATTTGGCACATGGTGACGATTATCTCGAGAGTGCAAAGTAGCCAAATGAAACTTTTACTGGATTTCCACTTACTTTATCAAATCTCATCTCCACCACACAGGACAAGTTTGCATCTGTTATAGTTTTGGAGAAAATTGTGGTCATTTCATTTATGCGCGAATGTGTTCAGATTGCTTTTCTATTGCATTTGGCACATGGTGACGATTATCTTGAGAGTGCAAAGTAGCCAAATGAAACTTTTACTGGATTTCCACTTACTTTATCAAATCTCATCTCCACCACACAGGACAAGTTTGCATCTGTTATAGCTTTGGAGAAAATTGTGGTCATTTCATTGATGCGCGAATGTGTTCAGATTGCTTTTCTATTGCATTTGGCACATGGTGACGATTATCTCGAGAGTGCAAAGTAGCCAAATGAAACTTTTACTGGATTTCCACTTACTTTATCAAATCTCATCTCCACCACACAGGACAAGTTTGCATCTGTTATAGTTTTGGAGAAAATTGTGGTCATTTCATTTATGCGCGAATGTGTTCAGATTGCTTTTCTATTGCATTTGGCACATGGTGACGATTATCTCGAGAGTGCAAAGTAGCCAAATGAAACTTTTACTGGATTTCCACTTACTTTATCAAATCTCATCTCCACCACACAGGACAAGTTTGCATCTGTTATAGTTTTGGAGAAAATTGTGGTCATTTCATTTATGCGCGAATGTGTTCAGATTGCTTTTCTATTGCATTTGGCACATGGTGACGATTATCTCGAGAGTGCAAAGTAGCCAAATGAAACTTTTACTGGATTTCCACTTACTTTATCAAATCTCATCTCCACCACACAGGACAAGTTTGCATCTGTTATAGTTTTGGAGAAAATTGTGGTCATTTCATTTATGCGCGAATGTGTTCAGATTGCTTTTCTATTGCATTTGGCACATGGTGACGATTATCTCGAGAGTGCAAAGTAGCCAAATGAAACTTTTACTGGATGTCCACTTACTTTATCAAATCTCATCTCCACCACACAGGACAAGTTTGCATCTGTTATAGTTTTGGAGAAAATTGTGGTCATTTCATTTATGCGCGAATGTGTTCAGATTGCTTTTCTATTGCATTTGGCACATGGTGACGATTATCTCGAGAGTGCAAAGTAGCCAAATGAAACTTTTACTGGATTTCCACTTACTTTATCAAATCTCATCTCCACCACACAGGACAAGTTTGCATCTGTTATAGTTTTGGAGAAATTTGTGGTCATTTCATTTATGCGCGAATGTGTTCAGATTGCTTTTCGATTGCATTTGGCACATGGTGATGATTATCTCGAGAGTGCAAAGTAGCCAAATGAAACTTTTACTGGATTTCCACTTACTTTAGCAAATCTCATCTCCACCACACAGGACAAGTTTGCATCTGTTATAGTTTTGGAGAAAATTGTGGTCATTTCATTTATGCGCGAATGTGTTCAGATTGCTTTTCTATTGCATTTGGCACATGGTGACGATTATCTCGAGAGTGCAAAGTAGCCAAATGAAACTTTTACTGGATTTCCACTTACTTTATCAAATCTCATCTCCACCACACAGGACAAGTTTGCATCTGTTATAGTTTTGGAGAAAATTGTGGTCATTTCATTTATGCGCGAATGTGTTCAGATTGCTTTTCTATTGCATTTGGCACATGGTGACGATTATCTCGAGAGTGCAAAGTAGCCAAATGAAACTTTTACTGGATGTCCACTTACTTTATCAAATCTCATCTCCACCACACAGGACAAGTTTGCATCTGTTATAGTTTTGGAGAAAATTGTGGTCATTTCATTTATGCGCGAATGTGTTCAGATTGCTTTTCTATTGCATTTGGCACATGGTGACGATTATCTCGAGAATGCAAAGTAGCCAAATGAAACTTTTACTGGATTTCCACTTACTTTATCAAATCTCATCTCCACCACACAGGACAAGTTTGCATCTGTTATAGTTTTGGAGAAAATTGTGGTCATTTCATTTATGCGCGAATGTGTTCAGATTGCTTTTCTATTGCATTTGGCACATGGTGATGATTATCTCGAGAGTGCAAAGTAGCCAAATGAAACTTTTACTGGATTTCCACTTACTTTATCAAATCTCATCTCCACCACACAGGACAAGTTTGCATCTGTTATAGTTTTGGAGAAAATTGTGGTCATTTCATTTATGCGCGAATGTGTTCAGATTGCTTTTCTATTGCATTTGGCACATGGTGACGATTATCTCGAGAGTGCAAAGAAGCCAAATGAAACTTTTACTGGATTTCCACTTACTTTATCAAATCTCATCTCCACCACACAGGACAAGTTTGCATCTGTTATAGCTTTGGAGAAAATTGTGGTCATTTCATTGATGCGCGAATGTGTTCAGATTGCTTTTCTATTGCATTTGGCACATGGTGACGATTATCTCGAGAGTGCAAAGTAGCCAAATGAAACTTTTACTGGATTTCCACTTACTTTATCAAATCTCATCTCCACCACACAGGACAAGTTTGCATCTGTTATAGTTTTGGAGAAAATTGTGGTCATTTCATTTATGCGCGAATGTGTTCAGATTGCTTTTCTATTGCATTTGGCACATGGTGACGATTATCTCGAGAGTGCAAAGTAGCCAAATGAAACTTTTACTGGATTTCCACTTACTTTATCAAATCTCATCTCCACCACACAGGACAAGTTTGCATCTGTTATAGTTTTGGAGAAAATTGTGGTCATTTCATTTATGCGCGAATGTGTTCAGATTGCTTTTCTATTGCATTTGGCACATGGTGACGATTATCTCGAGAGTGCAAAGTAGCCAAATGAAACTTTTACTGGATTTCCACTTACTTTATCAAATCTCATCTCCACCACACAGGACAAGTTTGCATCTGTTATAGTTTTGGAGAAAATTGTGGTCATTTCATTTATGCGCGAATGTGTTCAGATTGCTTTTCTATTGCATTTGGCACATGGTGATGATTATCTCGAGAGTGCAAAGTAGCCAAATGAAACTTTTACTGGATTTCCACTTACTTTATCAAATCTCATCTCCACCACACAGGACAAGTTTGCATCTGTTATAGTTTTGGAGAAAATTGTGGTCATTTCATTTATGCGCGAATGTGTTCAGATTGCTTTTCTATTGCATTTGGCACATGGTGACGATTATCTCGAGAGTGCAAAGTAGCCAAATGAAACTTTTACTGGATTTCCACTTACTTTATTAAATCTCATCTCCACCACACAGGACAAGTATGCATCTGTTATAGTTTTGGAGAAAATTGTGGTCATTTCATTTATGCGCGAATGTGTTCAGATTGCTTTTCTATTGCATTTGGCACATGGTGACGATTATCTCGAGAGTGCAAAGTAGCCAAATGAAACTTTTACTGGATTTCCACTTACTTTATCAAATCTCATCTCCACCACACAGGACAAGTTTGCATCTGTTATAGTTTTGGAGAAAATTGTGGTCATTTTATTTATGCGCGAATGTGTTCAGATTGCTTTTCTATTGCATTTGGCACATGGTGACGATTATCTCGAGAGTGCAAAGTAGCCAAATGAAACTTTTACTGGATTTCCACTTACTTTATCAAATCTCATCTCCACCACACAGGACAAGTTTGCATCTGTTATAGTTTTGGAGAAAATTGTGGTCATTTCATTTATGCGCGAATGTGTTCAGATTGCTTTTCTATTGCATTTGGCACATGGTGACGATTATCTCGAGAGTGCAAAGTAGCCAAATGAAACTTTTACTGGATTTCCACTTACTTTATCAAATCTCATCTCCACCACACAGGACAAGTTTGCATCTGTTATAGTTTTGGAGAAAATTGTGGTCATTTCATTTATGCGCGAATGTGTTCAGATTGCTTTTCTATTGCATTTGGCACATGGTGACGATTATCTCGAGAGTGCAAAGTAGCCAAATGAAACTTTTACTGGATTTCCACTTACTTTATCAAATCTCATCTCCACCACACAGGACAAGTTTGCATCTGTTATAGTTTTGGAGAAAATTGTGGTCATTTTATTTATGCGCGAATGTGTTCAGATTGCTTTTCTATTGCATTTGGCACATGGTGACGATTATCTCGAGAGTGCAAAGTAGCCAAATGAAACTTTTACTGGATTTCCACTTACTTTATCAAATCTCATCTCCACCACACAGGACAAGTTTGCATCTGTTATAGTTTTGGAGAAAATTGTGGTCATTTCATTTATGCGCGAATGTGTTCAGATTGCTTTTCTATTGCATTTGGCACATGGTGACAATTATCTTGAGAGTGCAAAGTAGCCAAATGAAACTTTTACTGGATTTCCACTTACTTTATCAAATCTCATCTCCACCACACAGGACAAGTTTGCATCTGTTATAGCTTTGGAGAAAATTGTGGTCATTTCATTGATGCGCGAATGTGTTCAGATTGCTTTTCTATTGCATTTGGCACATGGTGACGATTATCTCGAGAGTGCAAAGTAGCCAAATGAAACTTTTACTGGATTTCCACTTACTTTATCAAATCTCATCTCCACCACACAGGACAAGTTTGCATCTGTTATAGTTTTGGAGAAAATTGTGGTCATTTCATTTATGCGCGAATGTGTTCAGATTGCTTTTCTATTGCATTTGGCACATGGTGACGATTATCTCGAGAGTGCAAAGTAGCCAAATGAAACTTTTACTGGATTTCCACTTACTTTATCAAATCTCATCTCCACCACACAGGACAAGTTTGCATCTGTTATAGTTTTGGAGAAAATTGTGGTCATTTCATTTATGCGCGAATGTGTTCAGATTGCTTTTCTATTGCATTTGGCACATGGTGACGATTATCTCGAGAGTGCAAAGTAGCCAAATGAAACTTTTACTGGATTTCCACTTACTTTATCAAATCTCATCTCCACCACACAGGACAAGTTTGCAACTGTTATAGTTTTGGAGAAAATTGTGGTCATTTCATTTATGCGCGAATGTGTTCAGATTGCTTTTCTATTGCATTTGGCACATGGTGACGATTATCTTAAGAGTGCAAAGTAGCCAAATGAAACTTTTACTGGATTTCCACTTACTTTATCAAATCTCATCTCCACCACACAGGACAAGTTTGCATCTGTTATAGCTTTGGAGAAAATTGTGGTCATTTCATTGATGCGCGAATGTGTTCAGATTGCTTTTCTATTGCATTTGGCACATGGTGACGATTATCTCGAGAGTGCAAAGTAGCCAAATGAAACTTTTACTGGATTTCCACTTACTTTATCAAATCTCATCTCCACCACACAGGACAAGTTTGCATCTGTTATAGTTTTGGAGAAAATTGTGGTCATTTCATTTATGCGCGAATGTGTTCAGATTGCTTTTCTATTGCATTTGGCACATGGTGACGATTATCTCGAGAGTGCAAAGTAGCCAAATGAAACTTTTACTGGATTTCCACTTACTTTATCAAATCTCATCTCCACCACACAGGACAAGTTTGCATCTGTTATAGTTTTGGAGAAAATTGTGGTCATTTCATTTATGCGCGAATGTGTTCAGATTGCTTTTCTATTGCATTTGGCACATGGTGACGATTATCTCGAGAGTGCAAAGTAGCCAAATGAAACTTTTACTGGATTTCCACTTACTTTATCAAATCTCATCTCCACCACACAGGACAAGTTTGCATCTGTTATAGTTTTGGAGAAAATTGTGGTCATTTCATTTATGCGCGAATGTGTTCAGATTGCTTTTCTATTGCATTTGGCACATGGTGACGATTATCTCGAGAGTGCAAAGTAGCCAAATGAAACTTTTACTGGATGTCCACTTACTTTATCAAATCTCATCTCCACCACACAGGACAAGTTTGCATCTGTTATAGTTTTGGAGAAAATTGTGGTCATTTCATTTATGCGCGAATGTGTTCAGATTGCTTTTCTATTGCATTTGGCACATGGTGACGATTATCTCGAGAGTGCAAAGTAGCCAAATGAAACTTTTACTGGATTTCCACTTACTTTATCAAATCTCATCTCCACCACACAGGACAAGTTTGCATCTGTTATAGTTTTGGAGAAATTTGTGGTCATTTCATTTATGCGCGAATGTGTTCAGATTGCTTTTCGATTGCATTTGGCACATGGTGATGATTATCTCGAGAGTGCAAAGTAGCCAAATGAAACTTTTACTGGATTTCCACTTACTTTAGCAAATCTCATCTCCACCACACAGGACAAGTTTGCATCTGTTATAGTTTTGGAGAAAATTGTGGTCATTTCATTTATGCGCGAATGTGTTCAGATTGCTTTTCTATTGCATTTGGCACATGGTGACGATTATCTCGAGAGTGCAAAGTAGCCAAATGAAACTTTTACTGGATTTCCACTTACTTTATCAAATCTCATCTCCACCACACAGGACAAGTTTGCATCTGTTATAGTTTTGGAGAAAATTGTGGTCATTTCATTTATGCGCGAATGTGTTCAGATTGCTTTTCTATTGCATTTGGCACATGGTGACGATTATCTCGAGAGTGCAAAGTAGCCAAATGAAACTTTTACTGGATGTCCACTTACTTTATCAAATCTCATCTCCACCACACAGGACAAGTTTGCATCTGTTATAGTTTTGGAGAAAATTGTGGTCATTTCATTTATGCGCGAATGTGTTCAGATTGCTTTTCTATTGCATTTGGCACATGGTGACGATTATCTCGAGAATGCAAAGTAGCCAAATGAAACTTTTACTGGATTTCCACTTACTTTATCAAATCTCATCTCCACCACACAGGACAAGTTTGCATCTGTTATAGTTTTGGAGAAAATTGTGGTCATTTCATTTATGCGCGAATGTGTTCAGATTGCTTTTCTATTGCATTTGGCACATGGTGATGATTATCTCGAGAGTGCAAAGTAGCCAAATGAAACTTTTACTGGATTTCCACTTACTTTATCAAATCTCATCTCCACCACACAGGACAAGTTTGCATCTGTTATAGTTTTGGAGAAAATTGTGGTCATTTCATTTATGCGCGAATGTGTTCAGATTGCTTTTCTATTGCATTTGGCACATGGTGACGATTATCTCGAGAGTGCAAAGAAGCCAATTGAAACTTTTACTGGATTTCCACTTACTTTATCAAATCTCATCTCCACCACACAGGACAAGTTTGCATCTGTTATAGCTTTGGAGAAAATTGTGGTCATTTCATTGATGCGCGAATGTGTTCAGATTGCTTTTCTATTGCATTTGGCACATGGTGACGATTATCTCGAGAGTGCAAAGTAGCCAAATGAAACTTTTACTGGATTTCCACTTACTTTATCAAATCTCATCTCCACCACACAGGACAAGTTTGCATCTGTTATAGTTTTGGAGAAAATTGTGGTCATTTCATTTATGCGCGAATGTGTTCAGATTGCTTTTCTATTGCATTTGGCACATGGTGACGATTATCTCCAGAGTGCAAAGTAGCCAAATGAAACTTTTACTGGATTTCCACTTACTTTATCAAATCTCATCTCCACCACACAGGACAAGTTTGCATCTGTTATAGTTTTGGAGAAAATTGTGGTCATTTCATTTATGCGCGAATGTGTTCAGATTGCTTTTCTATTGCATTTGGCACATGGTGACGATTATCTCGAGAGTGCAAAGTAGCCAAATGAAACTTTTACTGGATTTCCACTTACTTTATCAAATCTCATCTCCACCACACAGGACAAGTTTGCATCTGTTATAGTTTTGGAGAAAATTGTGGTCATTTCATTTATGCGCGAATGTGTTCAGATTGCTTTTCTATTGCATTTGGCACATGGTGATGATTATCTCGAGAGTGCAAAGTAGCCAAATGAAACTTTTACTGGATTTCCACTTACTTTATCAAATCTCATCTCCACCACACAGGACAAGTTTGCATCTGTTATAGTTTTGGAGAAAATTGTGGTCATTTCATTTATGCGCGAATGTGTTCAGATTGCTTTTCTATTGCATTTGGCACATGGTGACGATTATCTCGAGAGTGCAAAGTAGCCAAATGAAACTTTTACTGGATTTCCACTTACTTTATTAAATCTCATCTCCACCACACAGGAAAAGTTTGCATCTGTTATAGTTTTGGAGAAAATTGTGGTCATTTCATTTATGCGCGAATGTGTTCAGATTGCTTTTCTATTGCATTTGGCACATGGTGACGATTATCTCGAGAGTGCAAAGTAGCCAAATGAAACTTTTACTGGATTTCCACTTACTTTATCAAATCTCATCTCCACCACACAGGACAAGTTTGCATCTGTTATAGTTTTGGAGAAAATTGTGGTCATTTCATTTATGCGCGAATGTGTTCAGATTGCTTTTCTATTGCATTTGGCACATGGTGACGATTATCTCGAGAGTGCAAAGTAGCCAAATGAAACTTTTACTGGATTTCCACTTACTTTATCAAATCTCATCTCCACCACACAGGACAAGTTTGCATCTGTTATAGGTTTGGAGAAAATTGTGGTCATTTCATTTATGCGCGAATGTGTTCAGATTGCTTTTCTATTGCATTTGGCACATGGTGACGATTATCTCGAGAGTGCAAAGTAGCCAAATGAAACTTTTACTGGATTTCCACTTACTTTATCAAATCTCATCTCCACCACACAGGACAAGTTTGCATCTGTTATAGTTTTGGAGAAAATTGTGGTCATTTCATTTATGCGCGAATGTGTTCAGATTGCTTTTCTATTGCATTTGGCACATGGTGACGATTATCTCGAGAGTGCAAAGTAGCCAAATGAAACTTTTACTGGATTTCCACTTACTTTATCAAATCTCATCTCCACCACACAGGACAAGTTTGCATCTGTTATAGTTTTGGAGAAAATTGTGGTCATTTCATTTATGCGCGAATGTGTTCAGATTGCTTTTCTATTGCATTTGGCACATGGTGACGATTATCTCGAGAGTGCAAAGTAGCCAAATGAAACTTTTACTGGATTTCCACTTACTTTATCAAATCTCATCTCCACCACACAGGACAAGTTTGCATCTGTTATAGCTTTGGAGAAAATTGTGGTCATTTCATTGATGCGCGAATGTGTTCAGATTGCTTTTCTATTGCATTTGGCACATGGTGACGATTATCTCGAGAGTGCAAAGTAGCCAAATGAAACTTTTACTGGATTTCCACTTACTTTATCAAATCTCATCTCCACCACACAGGACAAGTTTGCATCTGTTATAGTTTTGGAGAAAATTGTGGTCATTTCATTTATGCGCGAATGTGTTCAGATTGCTTTTCTATTGCATTTGGCACATGGTGACGATTATCTCGAGAGTGCAAAGTAGCCAAATGAAACTTTTACTGGATTTCCACTTACTTTATCAAATCTCATCTCCACCACACAGGACAAGTTTGCATCTGTTATAGTTTTGGAGAAAATTGTGGTCATTTCATTTATGCGCGAATGTGTTCAGATTGCTTTTCTATTGCATTTGGCACATGGTGACGATTATCTCGAGAGTGCAAAGTAGCCAAATGAAACTTTTACTGGATGTCCACTTACTTTATCAAATCTCATCTCCACCACACAGGACAAGTTTGCATCTGTTATAGTTTTAGAGAAAATTGTGGTCATTTCATTTATGCGCGAATGTGTTCAGATTGCTTTTATATTGCATTTGGCACATGGTGACGATTATCTCGAGAGTGCAAAGTAGCCAAATGAAACTTTTACTGGATTTCCACTTACTTTATCAAATCTCATCTCCACCACACAGGACAAGTTTGCATCTGTTATAGTTTTGGAGAAAATTGTGGTCATTTCATTTATGCGCGAATGTGTTCAGATTGCTTTTCTATTGCATTTGGCACATGGTGACGATTATCTCGAGAGTGCAAAGTAGCCAAATGAAACTTTTACTGGATTTCCACTTACTTTATCAAATCTCATCTCCACCACACAGGACAAGTTTGCATCTGTTATAGTTTTGGAGAAAATTGTGGTCATTTCATTTATGCGCGAATGTGTTCAGATTTCTTTTCTATTGCATTTGGCACATGGTGATGATTATCTCGAGAGTGCAAAGTAGCCAAATGAAACTTTTACTGGATTTCCACTTACTTTATAAAATCTCATCTCCACCACACAGGACAAGTTTGCATCTGTTATAGTTTTGGAGAAAATTGTGGTCATTTCATTTATGCGCGAATGTGTTCAGATTGCTTTTCTATTGCATTTGGCACATGGTGACGATTATCTCGAGAGTGCAAAGTAGCCAAATGAAACTTTTACTGGATTTCCACTTACTTTATCAAATCTCATCTCCACCACACAGGACAAGTTTGCATCTGTTATAGTTTTGGAGAAAATTGTGGTCATTTCATTTATGCGCGAATGTGTTCAGATTGCTTTTCTATTGCATTTGGCACATGGTGACGATTATCTCGAGAGTGCAAAGTAGCCAAATGAAACTTTTACTGGATGTCCACTTACTTTATCAAATCTCATCTCCACCACACAGGACAAGTTTGCATCTGTTATAGTTTTGGAGAAAATTGTGGTCATTTCATTTATGCGCGAATGTGTTCAGATTGCTTTTCTATTGCATTTGGCACATGGTGACGATTATCTCGAGAGTGCAAAGTAGCCAAATGAAACTTTTACTGGATTTCCACTTACTTTATCAAATCTCATCTCCACCACACAGGACAAGTTTGCATCTGTTATAGTTTTGGAGAAAATTGTGGTCATTTCATTTATGCGCGAATGTGTTCAGATTGCTTTTCTATTGCATTTGGCACATGGTGATGATTATCTCGAGAGTGCAAAGTAGCCAAATGAAACTTTTACTGGATTTCCACTTACTTTATCAAATCTCATCTCCACCACACAGGACAAGTTTGCATCTGTTATAGTTTTGGAGAAAATTGTGGTCATTTCATTTATGCGCGAATGTGTTCAGATTGCTTTTCTATTGCATTTGGCACATGGTGACGATTATCTCGAGAGTGCAAAGTAGCCAAATGAAACTTTTACTGGATTTCCACTTACTTTATCAAATCTCATCTCCACCACACAGGAAAAGTTTGCATCTGTTATAGTTTTGGAGAAAATTGTGGTCATTTCATTGATGCGCGAATGTATTCAGATTGCTTTTCTATTGCATTTGGCACATGGTGACGATTATCTCGAGAGTGCAAAGTAGCCAAATGAAACTTTTACTGGATTTCCACTTACTTTATCAAATCTCATCTCCACCACACAGGACAAGTTTGCATCTGTTATAGTTTTGGAGAAAATTGTGGTCATTTCATTTATGCGCGAATGTTTTCAGATTGCTTTTCTATTGCATTTGGCACATGGTGACGATTATCTCGAGAGTGCAAAGTAGCCAAATGAAACTTTTACTGGATTTCCACTTACTTTATCAAATCTCATCTCCACCACACAGGACAAGTTTGCATCTGTTATAGTTTTGGAGAAAATTGTGGTCATTTCATTTATGCGCGAATGTGTTCAGATTGCTTTTCTATTGCATTTGGCACATGGTGACGATTATCTCGAGAGTGCAAAGTAGCCAAATGAAACTTTTACTGGATTTCCACTTACTTTATCAAATCTCATCTCCACCACACAGGACAAGTTTGCATCTGTTATAGCTTTGGAGAAAATTGTGGTCATTTCATTGATGCGCGAATGTGTTCAGATTGCTTTTCTATTGCATTTGGCACATGGTGACGATTATCTCGAGAGTGCAAAGTAGCCAAATGAAACTTTTACTGGATTTCCACTTACTTTATCAAATCTCATCTCCACCACACAGGACAAGTTTGCATCTGTTATAGTTTTGGAGAAAATTGTGGTCATTTCATTTATGCGCGAATGTGTTCAGATTGCTTTTCTATTGCATTTGGCACATGGTGACGATTATCTCGAGAGTGCAAAGTAGCCAAATGAAACTTTTACTGGATTTCCACTTACTTTATCAAATCTCATCTCCACCACACAGGACAAGTTTGCATCTGTTATAGCTTTGGAGAAAATTGTGGTCATTTCATTGATGCGCGAATGTGTTCAGATTGCTTTTCTATTGCATTTGGCACATGGTGACGATTATCTCGAGAGTGCAAAGTAGCCAAATGAAACTTTTACTGGATTTCCACTTACTTTATCAAATCTCATCTCCACCACACAGGACAAGTTTGCATCTGTTATAGTTTTGGAGAAAATTGTGGTCATTTCATTTATGCGCGAATGTGTTCAGATTGCTTTTCTATTGCATTTGGCACATGGTGACGATTATCTCGAGAGTGCAAAGTAGCCAAATGAAACTTTTACTGGATTTCCACTTACTTTATCAAATCTCATCTCCACCACACAGGACAAGTTTGCATCTGTTATAGTTTTGGAGAAAATTGTGGTCATTTCATTTATGCGCGAATGTGTTCAGATTGCTTTTCTATTGCATTTGGCACATGGTGACGATTATCTCGAGAGTGCAAAGTAGCCAAATGAAACTTTTACTGGATGTCCACTTACTTTATCAAATCTCATCTCCACCACACAGGACAAGTTTGCATCTGTTATAGTTTTGGAGAAAATTGTGGTCATTTCATTTATGCGCGAATGTGTTCAGATTGCTTTTATATTGCATTTGGCACATGGTGACGATTATCTCGAGAGTGCAAAGTAGCCAAATGAAACTTTTACTGGATTTCCACTTACTTTATCAAATCTCATCTCCACCACACAGGACAAGTTTGCATCTGTTATAGTTTTGGAGAAAATTGTGGTCATTTCATTTATGCGCGAATGTGTTCAGATTGCTTTTCTATTGCATTTGGCACATGGTGACGATTATCTCGAGAGTGCAAAGTAGCCAAATGAAACTTTTACTGGATTTCCACTTACTTTATCAAATCTCATCTCCACCACACAGGACAAGTTTGCATCTGTTATAGTTTTGGAGAAAATTGTGGTCATTTCATTTATGCGCGAATGTGTTCAGATTTCTTTTCTATTGCATTTGGCACATGGTGATGATTATCTCGAGAGTGCAAAGTAGCCAAATGAAACTTTTACTGGATTTCCACTTACTTTATAAAATCTCATCTCCACCACACAGGACAAGTTTGCATCTGTTATAGTTTTGGAGAAAATTGTGGTCATTTCATTTATGCGCGAATGTGTTCAGATTGCTTTTCTATTGCATTTGGCACATGGTGACGATTATCTCGAGAGTGCAAAGTAGCCAAATGAAACTTTTACTGGATTTCCACTTACTTTATCAAATCTCATCTCCACCACACAGGACAAGTTTGCATCTGTTATAGTTTTGGAGAAAATTGTGGTCATTTCATTTATGCGCGAATGTGTTCAGATTGCTTTTCTATTGCATTTGGCACATGGTGACGATTATCTCGAGAGTGCAAAGTAGCCAAATGAAACTTTTACTGGATGTCCACTTACTTTATCAAATCTCATCTCCACCACACAGGACAAGTTTGCATCTGTTATAGTTTTGGAGAAAATTGTGGTCATT
This sequence comes from Anomaloglossus baeobatrachus, assembly GCF_048569485.1. Classification (NCBI taxonomy): domain Eukaryota; kingdom Metazoa; phylum Chordata; class Amphibia; order Anura; family Aromobatidae; genus Anomaloglossus; species Anomaloglossus baeobatrachus. Next base: position 230,838 of record NW_027441923.1, on the reverse strand, counting down.
TCATTTATGCGCGAATGTGTTCAGATTGCTTTTCTATTGCATTTGGCACATGGTGACGATTATCTCGAGAGTGCAAAGTAGCCAAATGAAACTTTTACTGGATTTCCACTTACTTTATCAAATCTCATCTCCACCACACAGGACAAGTTTGCATCTGTTATAGTTTTGGAGAAAATTGTGGTCATTTCATTTATGCGCGAATGTGTTCAGATTGCTTTTCTATTGCATTTGGCACATGGTGATGATTATCTCGAGAGTGCAAAGTAGCCAAATGAAACTTTTACTGGATTTCCACTTACTTTATCAAATCTCATCTCCACCACACAGGACAAGTTTGCATCTGTTATAGTTTTGGAGAAAATTGTGGTCATTTCATTTATGCGCGAATGTGTTCAGATTGCTTTTCTATTGCATTTGGCACATGGTGACGATTATCTCGAGAGTGCAAAGTAGCCAAATGAAACTTTTACTGGATTTCCACTTACTTTATCAAATCTCATCTCCACCACACAGGAAAAGTTTGCATCTGTTATAGTTTTGGAGAAAATTGTGGTCATTTCATTGATGCGCGAATGTATTCAGATTGCTTTTCTATTGCATTTGGCACATGGTGACGATTATCTCGAGAGTGCAAAGTAGCCAAATGAAACTTTTACTGGATTTCCACTTACTTTATCAAATCTCATCTCCACCACACAGGACAAGTTTGCATCTGTTATAGTTTTGGAGAAAATTGTGGTCATTTCATTTATGCGCGAATGTTTTCAGATTGCTTTTCTATTGCATTTGGCACATGGTGACGATTATCTCGAGAGTGCAAAGTAGCCAAATGAAACTTTTACTGGATTTCCACTTACTTTATCAAATCTCATCTCCACCACACAGGACAAGTTTGCATCTGTTATAGTTTTGGAGAAAATTGTGGTCATTTCATTTATGCGCGAATGTGTTCAGATTGCTTTTCTATTGCATTTGGCACATGGTGACGATTATCTCGAGAGTGCAAAGTAGCCAAATGAAACTTTTACTGGATTTCCACTTACTTTATCAAATCTCATCTCCACCACACAGGACAAGTTTGCATCTGTTATAGCTTTGGAGAAAATTGTGGTCATTTCATTGATGCGCGAATGTGTTCAGATTGCTTTTCTATTGCATTTGGCACATGGTGACGATTATCTCGAGAGTGCAAAGTAGCCAAATGAAACTTTTACTGGATTTCCACTTACTTTATCAAATCTCATCTCCACCACACAGGACAAGTTTGCATCTGTTATAGTTTTGGAGAAAATTGTGGTCATTTCATTTATGCGCGAATGTGTTCAGATTGCTTTTCTATTGCATTTGGCACATGGTGACGATTATCTCGAGAGTGCAAAGTAGCCAAATTAAACTTTTACTGGATTTCCACTTACTTTATCAAATCTCATCTCCACCACACAGGACAAGTTTGCATCTGTTATAGTTTTGGAGAAAATTGTGGTCATTTCATTTATGCACGAATGTGTTCAGATTGCTTTTCTATTGCATTTGGCACATGGTGACGATTATCTCGAGAGTGCAAAGTAGCCAAATGAAACTTTTACTGGATTTCCACTTACTTTATCAAATCTCATCTCCACCACACAGGACAAGTTTGCATCTGTTATAGTTTTGGAGAAAATTGTGGTCATTTCATTGATGCGCGAATGTGTTCAGATTGCTTTTCTATTGCATTTGGCACATGGTGACGATTATCTCGAGAGTGCAAAGTAGCCAAATGAAACTTTTACTGGATGTCCACTTACTTTATCAAATCTCATCTCCACCACACAGGACAAGTTTGCATCTGTTATAGTTTTGGAGAAAATTGTGGTCATTTCATTTATGCGCGAATGTGTTCAGATTGCTTTTATATTGCATTTGGCACATGGTGACGATTATCTCGAGAGTGCAAAGTAGCCAAATGAAACTTTTACTGGATTTCCACTTACTTTATCAAATCTCATCTCCACCACACAGGACAAGTTTGCATCTGTTATAGTTTTGGAGAAAATTGTGGTCATTTCTTTTATGCGCGAATGTGTTCAGATTGCTTTTCTATTGCATTTTGCACATGGTGACGATTATCTCGAGAGTGCAAAGTAGCCAAATGAAACTTTTACTGGATTTCCACTTACTTTATCAAATCTCATCTCCACCACACAGGACAAGTTTGCATCTGTTATAGTTTTGGAGAAAATTGTGGTCATTTCATTTATGCGCGAATGTGTTCAGATTGCTTTTCTATTGCATTTGGCACATGGTGATGATTATCTCGAGAGTGCAAAGTAGCCAAATGAAACTTTTACTGGATTTCCACTTACTTTATCAAATCTCATCTCCACCACACAGGACAAGTTTGCATCTGTTATAGTTTTGGAGAAAATTGTGGTCATTTCATTTATGCGCGAATGTGTTCAGATTGCTTTTCTATTGCATTTGGCACATGGTGACGATTATCTCGAGAGTGCAAAGTAGCCAAATGAAACTTTTACTGGATTTCCACTTACTTTATCAAATCTCATCTCCACCACACAGGACAAGTTTGCATCTGTTATAGTTTTGGAGAAAATTGTGGTCATTTCATTTATGCGCGAATGTGTTCAGATTGCTTTTCTATTGCATTTGGCACATGGTGACGATTATCTCGAGAGTGCAAAGTAGCCAAATGAAACTTTTACTGGATGTCCACTTACTTTAACAAATCTCATCTCCACCACACAGGACAAGTTTGCATCTGTTATAGTTTTGGAGAAAATTGTGGTCATTTCATTTATGCGCGAATGTGTTCAGATTGCTTTTCTATTGCATTTGGCACATGGTGACGATTATCTCGAGAGTGCAAAGTAGCCAAATGAAACTTTTACTGGATTTCCACTTACTTTATCAAATCTCATCTCCACCACACAGGACAAGTTTGCATCTGTTATAGTTTTGGAGAAAATTGTGGTCATTTCATTTATGCGCGAATGTGTTCAGATTGCTTTTCTATTGCATTTGGCACATGGTGATGATTATCTCGAGAGTGCAAAGTAGCCAAATGAAACTTTTACTGGATTTCCACTTACTTTATCAAATCTCATCTCCACCACACAGGACAAGTTTGCATCTGTTATAGTTTTGGAGAAAATTGTGGTCATTTCATTTATGCGCGAATGTGTTCAGATTGCTTTTCTATTGCATTTGGCACATGGTGACGATTATCTCGAGAGTGCAAAGTAGCCAAATGAAACTTTTACTGGATTTCCACTTACTTTATCAAATCTCATCTCCACCACACAGGAAAAGTTTGCATCTGTTATAGTTTTGGAGAAAATTGTGGTCATTTCATTGATGCGCGAATGTATTCAGATTGCTTTTCTATTGCATTTGGCACATGGTGACGATTATCTCGAGAGTGCAAAGTAGCCAAATGAAACTTTTACTGGATTTCCACTTACTTTATCAAATCTCATCTCCACCACACAGGACAAGTTTGCATCTGTTATAGTTTTGGAGAAAATTGTGGTCATTTCATTTATGCGCGAATGTGTTCAGATTGCTTTTCTATTGCATTTGGCACATGGTGACGATTATCTCGAGAGTGCAAAGTAGCCAAATGAAACTTTTACTGGATTTCCACTTACTTTATCAAATCTCATCTCCACCACACAGGACAAGTTTGCATCTGTTATAGCTTTGGAGAAAATTGTGGTCATTTCATTGATGCGCGAATGTGTTCAGATTGCTTTTCTATTGCATTTGGCACATGGTGAGATTATCTCGAGAGTGCAAAGTAGCCAAATGAAACTTTTACTGGATTTCCACTTACTTTATCAAATCTCATCTCCACCACACAGGACAAGTTTGCATCTGTTATAGTTTTGGAGAAAATTGTGGTCATTTCATTTATGCGCGAATGTGTTCAGATTGCTATTATATTGCATTTGGCACATGGTGACGATTATCTCGAGAGTGCAAAGTAGCCAAATGAAACTTTTACTGGATTTCCACTTACTTTATCAAATCTCATCTCCACCACACAGGAAAAGTTTGCATCTGTTATAGTTTTGGAGAAAATTGTGGTCATTTCATTTATGCGCGAATGTGTTCAGATTGCTATTATTATTGCATTTGGTACATGGTGACGATTATCTCGAGAGTGCAAAGTAGCCAAATGAAACTTTTACTGGATTTCCACTTACTTTATCAAATCTCATCTCCACCACACAGGACAAGTTTGCATCTGTAATAGTTTTGGAGAAAATTGTGGTCATTTCATTTATGCGCGAATGTGTTCAGATTGCTATTATATTGCATTTGGCAAATGGTGACGATTATCTCGAGAGTGCAAAGTAGCCAAATGAAACTTTTACTGGATTTCCACTTACTTTATCAAATCTCATCTCCACCACACAGGACAAGTTTGCATCTGTTATAGTTTTGGAGAAAATTGTGGTCATTTCATTTATGCGCGAATGTGTTCAGATTGCTATTATATTGCATTTGGCACATGGTGACGATTATCTCGAGAGTGCAAAGTAGCCAAATGAAACTTTTACTGGATTTCCACTTACTTTATCAAATCTCATCTCCACCACACAGGACAAGTTTGCATCTGTTATAGCTTTGGAGAAAATTGTGGTCATTTCATTGATGCGCGAATGTGTTCAGATTGCTTTTCTATTGCATTTGGCACATGGTGACGATTATCTCGAGAGTGCAAAGTAGCCAAATGAAACTTTTACTGGATTTCCACTTACTTTATCAAATCTCATCTCCACCACACAGGACAAGTTTGCATCTGTTATAGTTTTGGAGAAAATTGTGGTCATTTCATTTATGCGCGAATGTGTTCAGATTGCTTTTCTATTGCATTTGGCACATGGTGACGATTATCTCGAGAGTGCAAAGTAGCCAAATGAAACTTTTATTGGATGTCCACTTACTTTATCAAATCTCATCTCCACCACACAGGACAAGTTTGCATCTGTTATAGTTTTGGAGAAAATTGTGGTCATTTCATTTATGCGCGAATGTGTTCAGATTGCTTTTATATTGCATTTGGCACATGGTGACGATTATCTCGAGAGTGCAAAGTAGCCAAATGAAACTTTTACTGGATTTCCACTTACTTTATCAAATCTCATCTCCACCACACAGGACAAGTTTGCATCTGTTATAGTTTTGGAGAAAATTGTGGTCATTTCATTTATGCGCGAATGTGTTCAGATTGCTTTTCTATTGCATTTGGCACATGGTGACGATTATCTCGAGAGTGCAAAGTAGCCAAATGAAACTTTTACTGGATTTCCACTTACTTTATCAAATCTCATCTCCACCACACAGGACAAGTTTGCATCTGTTATAGTTTTGGAGAAAATTGTGGTCATTTCATTTATGCGCGAATGTGTTCAGATTGCTTTTCTATTGCATTTGGCACATGGTGATGATTATCTCGAGAGTGCAAAGTAGCCAAATGAAACTTTTACTGGATTTCCACTTACTTTATCAAATCTCATCTCCACCACACAGGACAAGTTTGCATCTGTTATAGTTTTGGAGAAAATTGTGGTCATTTCATTTATGCGCGAATGTGTTCAGATTGCTTTTCTATTGCATTTGGCACATGGTGACGATTATCTCGAGAGTGCAAAGTAGCCAAATGAAACTTTTACTGGATTTCCACTTACTTTATCAAATCTCATCTCCACCACACAGGACAAGTTTGCATCTGTTATAGTTTTGGAGAAAATTGTGGTCATTTCATTTATGCGCGAATGTGTTCAGATTGCTTTTATATTGCATTTGGCACATGGTGACGATTATCTCGAGAGTGCAAAGTAGCCAAATGAAACTTTTACTGGATTTCCACTTACTTTATCAAATCTCATCTCCACCACACAGGACAAGTTTGCATCTGTTATAGTTTTGGAGAAAATTGTGGTCATTTCATTTATGCGCGAATGTGTTCAGATTGCTTTTCTATTGCATTTGGCACATGGTGACGATTATCTCGAGAGTGCAAAGTAGCCAAATGAAACTTTTACTGGATTTCCACTTACTTTATCAAATCTCATCTCCACCACACAGGACAAGTTTGCATCTGTTATAGTTTTGGAGAAAATTGTGGTCATTTCATTTATGCGCGAATGTGTTCAGATTGCTTTTCTATTGCATTTGGCACATGGTGATGATTATCTCGAGAGTGCAAAGTAGCCAAATGAAACTTTTACTGGATTTCCACTTACTTTATCAAATCTCATCTCCACCACACAGGACAAGTTTGCATCTGTTATAGTTTTGGAGAAAATTGTGGTCATTTCATTTATGCGCGAATGTGTTCAGATTGCTTTTCTATTGCATTTGGCACATGGTGACGATTATCTCGAGAGTGCAAAGTAGCCAAATGAAACTTTTACTGGATTTCCACTTACTTTATCAAATCTCATCTCCACCACACAGGACAAGTTTGCATCTGTTATAGTTTTGGAGAAAATTGTGGTCATTTCATTTATGCGCGAATGTGTTCAGATTGCTTTTCTATTGCATTTGGCACATGGTGACGATTATCTCGAGAGTGCAAAGTAGCCAAATGAAACTTTTACTGGATGTCCACTTACTTTATCAAATCTCATCTCCACCACACAGGACAAGTTTGCATCTGTTATAGTTTTGGAGAAAATTGTGGTCATTTCATTTATGCGCGAATGTGTTCAGATTGCTTTTCTATTGCATTTGGCACATGGTGACGATTATCTCGAGAGTGCAAAGTAGCCAAATGAAACTTTTACTGGATTTCCACTTACTTTATCAAATCTCATCTCCACCACACAGGACAAGTTTGCATCTGTTATAGTTTTGGAGAAAATTGTGGTCATTTCATTTATGCGCGAATGTGTTCAGATTGCTTTTCTATTGCATTTGGCACATGGTGATGATTATCTCGAGAGTGCAAAGTAGCCAAATGAAACTTTTACTGGATTTCCACTTACTTTATCAAATCTCATCTCCACCACACAGGACAAGTTTGCATCTGTTATAGTTTTGGAGAAAATTGTGGTCATTTCATTTATGCGCGAATGTGTTCAGATTGCTTTTCTATTGCATTTGGCACATGGTGACGATTATCTCGAGAGTGCAAAGTAGCCAAATGAAACTTTTACTGGATTTCCACTTACTTTATCAAATCTCATCTCCACCACACAGGAAAAGTTTGCATCTGTTATAGTTTTGGAGAAAATTGTGGTCATTTCATTGATGCGCGAATGTATTCAGATTGCTTTTCTATTGCATTTGGCACATGGTGACGATTATCTCGAGAGTGCAAAGTAGCCAAATGAAACTTTTACTGGATTTCCACTTACTTTATCAAATCTCATCTCCACCACACAGGACAAGTTTGCATCTGTTATAGTTTTGGAGAAAATTGTGGTCATTTCATTTATGCGCGAATGTGTTCAGATTGCTTTTCTATTGCATTTGGCACATGGTGACGATTATCTCGAGAGTGCAAAGTAGCCAAATGAAACTTTTACTGGATTTCCACTTACTTTATCAAATCTCATCTCCACCACACAGGACAAGTTTGCATCTGTTATAGCTTTGGAGAAAATTGTGGTCATTTCATTGATGCGCGAATGTGTTCAGATTGCTTTTCTATTGCATTTGGCACATGGTGACGATTATCTCGAGAGTGCAAAGTAGCCAAATGAAACTTTTACTGGATTTCCACTTACTTTATCAAATCTCATCTCCACCACACAGGACAAGTTTGCATCTGTTATAGTTTTGGAGAAAATTGTGGTCATTTCATTTATGCGCGAATGTGTTCAGATTGCTTTTCTATTGCATTTGGCACATGGTGACGATTATCTCGAGAGTGCAAAGTAGCCAAATTAAACTTTTACTGGATTTCCACTTACTTTATCAAATCTCATCTCCACCACACAGGACAAGTTTGCATCTGTTATAGTTTTGGAGAAAATTGTGGTCATTTCATTTATGCGCGAATGTGTTCAGATTGCTTTTCTATTGCATTTGGCACATGGTGACGATTATCTCGAGAGTGCAAAGTAGCCAAATGAAACTTTTACTGGATTTCCACTTACTTTATCAAATCTCATCTCCACCACACAGGACAAGTTTGCATCTGTTATAGTTTTGGAGAAAATTGTGGTCATTTCATTTATGCGCGAATGTGTTCAGATTGCTTTTCTATTGCATTTGGCACATGGTGACGATTATCTCGAGAGTGCAAAGTAGCCAAATGAAACTTTTACTGGATGTCCACTTACTTTATCAAATCTCATCTCCACCACACAGGACAAGTTTGCATCTGTTATAGTTTTGGAGAAAATTGTGGTCATTTCATTTATGCGCGAATGTGTTCAGATTGCTTTTATATTGCATTTGGCACATGGTGACGATTATCTCGAGAGTGCAAAGTAGCCAAATGAAACTTTTACTGGATTTCCACTTACTTTATCAAATCTCATCTCCACCACACAGGACAAGTTTGCATCTGTTATAGTTTTGGAGAAAATTGTGGTCATTTCATTTATGCGCGAATGTGTTCAGATTGCTTTTCTATTGCATTTGGCACATGGTGACGATTATCTCGAGAGTGCAAAGTAGCCAAATGAAACTTTTACTGGATTTCCACTTACTTTATCAAATCTCATCTCCACCACACAGGACAAGTTTGCATCTGTTATAGTTTTGGAGAAAATTGTGGTCATTTCATTTATGCGCGAATGTGTTCAGATTGCTTTTCTATTGCATTTGGCACATGGTGACGATTATCTCGAGAGTGCAAAGTAGCCAAATGAAACTTTTACTGGATTTCCACTTACTTTATCAAATCTCATCTCCACCACACAGGAAAAGTTTGCATCTGTTATAGTTTTGGAGAAAATTGTGGTCATTTCATTGATGCGCGAATGTATTCAGATTGCTTTTCTATTGCATTTGGCACATGGTGACGATTATCTCGAGAGTGCAAAGTAGCCAAATGAAACTTTTACTGGATTTCCACTTACTTTATCAAATCTCATCTCCACCACACAGGACAAGTTTGCATCTGTTATAGTTTTGGAGAAAATTGTGGTCATTTCATTTATGCGCGAATGTGTTCAGATTGCTTTTCTATTGCATTTGGCACATGGTGACGATTATCTCGAGAGTGCAAAGTAGCCAAATGAAACTTTTACTGGATTTCCACTTACTTTATCAAATCTCATCTCCACCACACAGGACAAGTTTGCATCTGTTATAGCTTTGGAGAAAATTGTGGTCATTTCATTGATGCGCGAATGTGTTCAGATTGCTTTTCTATTGCATTTGGCACATGGTGAGATTATCTCGAGAGTGCAAAGTAGCCAAATGAAACTTTTACTGGATTTCCACTTACTTTATCAAATCTCATCTCCACCACACAGGACAAGTTTGCATCTGTTATAGTTTTGGAGAAAATTGTGGTCATTTCATTTATGCGCGAATGTGTTCAGATTGCTATTATATTGCATTTGGCACATGGTGACGATTATCTCGAGAGTGCAAAGTAGCCAAATGAAACTTTTACTGGATTTCCACTTACTTTATCAAATCTCATCTCCACCACACAGGAAAAGTTTGCATCTGTTATAGTTTTGGAGAAAATTGTGGTCATTTCATTTATGCGCGAATGTGTTCAGATTGCTATTATTATTGCATTTGGTACATGGTGACGATTATCTCGAGAGTGCAAAGTAGCCAAATGAAACTTTTACTGGATTTCCACTTACTTTATCAAATCTCATCTCCACCACACAGGACAAGTTTGCATCTGTAATAGTTTTGGAGAAAATTGTGGTCATTTCATTTATGCGCGAATGTGTTCAGATTGCTATTATATTGCATTTGGCAAATGGTGACGATTATCTCGAGAGTGCAAAGTAGCCAAATGAAACTTTTACTGGATTTCCACTTACTTTATCAAATCTCATCTCCACCACACAGGACAAGTTTGCATCTGTTATAGTTTTGGAGAAAATTGTGGTCATTTCATTTATGCGCGAATGTGTTCAGATTGCTATTATATTGCATTTGGCACATGGTGACGATTATCTCGAGAGTGCAAAGTAGCCAAATGAAACTTTTACTGGATTTCCACTTACTTTATCAAATCTCATCTCCACCACACAGGACAAGTTTGCATCTGTTATAGCTTTGGAGAAAATTGTGGTCATTTCATTGATGCGCGAATGTGTTCAGATTGCTTTTCTATTGCATTTGGCACATGGTGACGATTATCTCGAGAGTGCAAAGTAGCCAAATGAAACTTTTACTGGATTTCCACTTACTTTATCAAATCTCATCTCCACCACACAGGACAAGTTTGCATCTGTTATAGTTTTGGAGAAAATTGTGGTCATTTCATTTATGCGCGAATGTGTTCAGATTGCTTTTCTATTGCATTTGGCACATGGTGACGATTATCTCGAGAGTGCAAAGTAGCCAAATGAAACTTTTATTGGATGTCCACTTACTTTATCAAATCTCATCTCCACCACACAGGACAAGTTTGCATCTGTTATAGTTTTGGAGAAAATTGTGGTCATTTCATTTATGCGCGAATGTGTTCAGATTGCTTTTATATTGCATTTGGCACATGGTGACGATTATCTCGAGAGTGCAAAGTAGCCAAATGAAACTTTTACTGGATTTCCACTTACTTTATCAAATCTCATCTCCACCACACAGGACAAGTTTGCATCTGTTATAGTTTTGGAGAAAATTGTGGTCATTTCATTTATGCGCGAATGTGTTCAGATTGCTTTTCTATTGCATTTGGCACATGGTGACGATTATCTCGAGAGTGCAAAGTAGCCAAATGAAACTTTTACTGGATTTCCACTTACTTTATCAAATCTCATCTCCACCACACAGGACAAGTTTGCATCTGTTATAGTTTTGGAGAAAATTGTGGTCATTTCATTTATGCGCGAATGTGTTCAGATTGCTTTTCTATTGCATTTGGCACATGGTGATGATTATCTCGAGAGTGCAAAGTAGCCAAATGAAACTTTTACTGGATTTCCACTTACTTTATCAAATCTCATCTCCACCACACAGGACAAGTTTGCATCTGTTATAGTTTTGGAGAAAATTGTGGTCATTTCATTTATGCGCGAATGTGTTCAGATTGCTTTTCTATTGCATTTGGCACATGGTGACGATTATCTCGAGAGTGCAAAGTAGCCAAATGAAACTTTTACTGGATTTCCACTTACTTTATCAAATCTCATCTCCACCACACAGGACAAGTTTGCATCTGTTATAGTTTTGGAGAAAATTGTGGTCATTTCATTTATGCGCGAATGTGTTCAGATTGCTTTTATATTGCATTTGGCACATGGTGACGATTATCTCGAGAGTGCAAAGTAGCCAAATGAAACTTTTACTGGATTTCCACTTACTTTATCAAATCTCATCTCCACCACACAGGACAAGTTTGCATCTGTTATAGTTTTGGAGAAAATTGTGGTCATTTCATTTATGCGCGAATGTGTTCAGATTGCTTTTCTATTGCATTTGGCACATGGTGACGATTATCTCGAGAGTGCAAAGTAGCCAAATGAAACTTTTACTGGATTTCCACTTACTTTATCAAATCTCATCTCCACCACACAGGACAAGTTTGCATCTGTTATAGTTTTGGAGAAAATTGTGGTCATTTCATTTATGCGCGAATGTGTTCAGATTGCTTTTCTATTGCATTTGGCACATGGTGATGATTATCTCGAGAGTGCAAAGTAGCCAAATGAAACTTTTACTGGATTTCCACTTACTTTATCAAATCTCATCTCCACCACACAGGACAAGTTTGCATCTGTTATAGTTTTGGAGAAAATTGTGGTCATTTCATTTATGCGCGAATGTGTTCAGATTGCTTTTCTATTGCATTTGGCACATGGTGACGATTATCTCGAGAGTGCAAAGTAGCCAAATGAAACTTTTACTGGATTTCCACTTACTTTATCAAATCTCATCTCCACCACACAGGACAAGTTTGCATCTGTTATAGTTTTGGAGAAAATTGTGGTCATTTCATTTATGCGCGAATGTGTTCAGATTGCTTTTCTATTGCATTTGGCACATGGTGACGATTATCTCGAGAGTGCAAAGTAGCCAAATGAAACTTTTACTGGATGTCCACTTACTTTATCAAATCTCATCTCCACCACACAGGACAAGTTTGCATCTGTTATAGTTTTGGAGAAAATTGTGGTCATTTCATTTATGCGCGAATGTGTTCAGATTGCTTTTCTATTGCATTTGGCACATGGTGACGATTATCTCGAGAGTGCAAAGTAGCCAAATGAAACTTTTACTGGATTTCCACTTACTTTATCAAATCTCATCTCCACCACACAGGACAAGTTTGCATCTGTTATAGTTTTGGAGAAAATTGTGGTCATTTCATTTATGCGCGAATGTGTTCAGATTGCTTTTCTATTGCATTTGGCACATGGTGATGATTATCTCGAGAGTGCAAAGTAGCCAAATGAAACTTTTACTGGATTTCCACTTACTTTATCAAATCTCATCTCCACCACACAGGACAAGTTTGCATCTGTTATAGTTTTGGAGAAAATTGTGGTCATTTCATTTATGCGCGAATGTGTTCAGATTGCTTTTCTATTGCATTTGGCACATGGTGACGATTATCTCGAGAGTGCAAAGTAGCCAAATGAAACTTTTACTGGATTTCCACTTACTTTATCAAATCTCATCTCCACCACACAGGAAAAGTTTGCATCTGTTATAGTTTTGGAGAAAATTGTGGTCATTTCATTGATGCGCGAATGTATTCAGATTGCTTTTCTATTGCATTTGGCACATGGTGACGATTATCTCGAGAGTGCAAAGTAGCCAAATGAAACTTTTACTGGATTTCCACTTACTTTATCAAATCTCATCTCCACCACACAGGACAAGTTTGCATCTGTTATAGTTTTGGAGAAAATTGTGGTCATTTCATTTATGCGCGAATGTGTTCAGATTGCTTTTCTATTGCATTTGGCACATGGTGACGATTATCTCGAGAGTGCAAAGTAGCCAAATGAAACTTTTACTGGATTTCCACTTACTTTATCAAATCTCATCTCCACCACACAGGACAAGTTTGCATCTGTTATAGCTTTGGAGAAAATTGTGGTCATTTCATTGATGCGCGAATGTGTTCAGATTGCTTTTCTATTGCATTTGGCACATGGTGACGATTATCTCGAGAGTGCAAAGTAGCCAAATGAAACTTTTACTGGATTTCCACTTACTTTATCAAATCTCATCTCCACCACACAGGACAAGTTTGCATCTGTTATAGTTTTGGAGAAAATTGTGGTCATTTCATTTATGCGCGAATGTGTTCAGATTGCTTTTCTATTGCATTTGGCACATGGTGACGATTATCTCGAGAGTGCAAAGTAGCCAAATTAAACTTTTACTGGATTTCCACTTACTTTATCAAATCTCATCTCCACCACACAGGACAAGTTTGCATCTGTTATAGTTTTGGAGAAAATTGTGGTCATTTCATTTATGCGCGAATGTGTTCAGATTGCTTTTCTATTGCATTTGGCACATGGTGACGATTATCTCGAGAGTGCAAAGTAGCCAAATGAAACTTTTACTGGATTTCCACTTACTTTATCAAATCTCATCTCCACCACACAGGACAAGTTTGCATCTGTTATAGTTTTGGAGAAAATTGTGGTCATTTCATTTATGCGCGAATGTGTTCAGATTGCTTTTCTATTGCATTTGGCACATGGTGACGATTATCTCGAGAGTGCAAAGTAGCCAAATGAAACTTTTACTGGATGTCCACTTACTTTATCAAATCTCATCTCCACCACACAGGACAAGTTTGCATCTGTTATAGTTTTGGAGAAAATTGTGGTCATTTCATTTATGCGCGAATGTGTTCAGATTGCTTTTATATTGCATTTGGCACATGGTGACGATTATCTCGAGAGTGCAAAGTAGCCAAATGAAACTTTTACTGGATTTCCACTTACTTTATCAAATCTCATCTCCACCACACAGGACAAGTTTGCATCTGTTATAGTTTTGGAGAAAATTGTGGTCATTTCATTTATGCGCGAATGTGTTCAGATTGCTTTTCTATTGCATTTGGCACATGGTGACGATTATCTCGAGAGTGCAAAGTAGCCAAATGAAACTTTTACTGGATTTCCACTTACTTTATCAAATCTCATCTCCACCACACAGGACAAGTTTGCATCTGTTACAGTTTTGGAGAAAATTGTGGTCATTTCATTTATGCGCGAATGTGTTCAGATTGCTTTTCTATTGCATTTGGCACATGGTGATGATTATCTCGAGAGTGCAAAGTTGCCAAATGAAACTTTTACTGGATTTCCACTTACTTTATCAAATCTCATCTCCACCACACAGGACAAGTTTGCATCTGTTATAGTTTTGGAGAAAATTGTGGTCATTTCATTTATGCGCGAATGTGTTCAGATTGCTTTTCTATTGCATTTGGCACATGGTGACGATTATCTCGAGAGTGCAAAGTAGCCAAATGAAACTTTTACTGGATTTCCACTTACTTTATCAAATCTCATCTCCACCACACAGGACAAGTTTGCATCTGTTATAGTTTTGGAGAAAATTGTGGTCATTTCATTTATGCGCGAATGTGTTCAGATTGCTTTTCTATTGCATTTGGCACATGGTGACGATTATCTCGAGAGTGCAAAGTAGCCAAATGAAACTTTTACTGGATGTCCACTTACTTTATCAAATCTCATCTCCACCACACAGGACAAGTTTGCATCTGTTATAGTTTTGGAGAAAATTGTGGTCATTTCATTTATGCGCGAATGTGTTCAGATTGCTTTTCTATTGCATTTGGCACATGGTGACGATTATCTCGAGAGTGCAAAGTAGCCAAATGAAACTTTTACTGGATTTCCACTTACTTTATCAAATCTCATCTCCACCACACAGGACAAGTTTGCATCTGTTATAGTTTTGGAGAAAATTGTGGTCATTTCATTTATGCGCGAATGTGTTCAGATTGCTTTTCTATTGCATTTGGCACATGGTGATGATTATCTCGAGAGTGCAAAGTAGCCAAATGAAACTTTTACTGGATTTCCACTTACTTTATCAAATCTCATCTCCACCACACAGGACAAGTTTGCATCTGTTATAGTTTTGGAGAAAATTGTGGTCATTTCATTTATGCGCGAATGTGTTCAGATTGCTTTTCTATTGCATTTGGCACATGGTGACGATTATCTCGAGAGTGCAAAGTAGCCAAATGAAACTTTTACTGGATTTCCACTTACTTTATCAAATCTCATCTCCACCACACAGGAAAAGTTTGCATCTGTTATAGTTTTGGAGAAAATTGTGGTCATTTCATTGATGCGCGAATGTATTCAGATTGCTTTTCTATTGCATTTGGCACATGGTGACGATTATCTCGAGAGTGCAAAGTAGCCAAATGAAACTTTTACTGGATTTCCACTTACTTTATCAAATCTCATCTCCACCACACAGGACAAGTATGCATCTGTTATAGTTTTGGAGAAAATTGTGGTCATTTCATTTATGCGCGAATGTGTTCAGATTGCTTTTCTATTGCATTTGGCACATGGTGACGATTATCTCGAGAGTGCAAAGTAGCCAAATGAAACTTTTACTGGATTTCCACTTACTTTATCAAATCTCATCTCCACCACACAGGACAAGTTTGCATCTGTTATAGTTTTGGAGAAAATTGTGGTCATTTCATTTATGCGCGAATGTGTTCAGATTGCTTTTCTATTGCATTTGGCACATGGTGACGATTATCTCGAGAGTGCAAAGTAGCCAAATGAAACTTTTACTGGATGTCCACTTACTTTATCAAATCTCATCTCCACCACACAGGACAAGTTTGCATCTGTTATAGTTTTGGAGAAAATTGTGGTCATTTCATTTATGCGCGAATGTGTTCAGATTGCTTTTCTATTGCATTTGGCACATGGTGACGATTATCTCGAGAGTGCAAAGTAGCCAAATGAAACTTTTACTGGATTTCCACTTACTTTATCAAATCTCATCTCCACCACACAGGACAAGTTTGCATCTGTTATAGTTTTGGAGAAAATTGTGGTCATTTCATTTATGCGCGAATGTGTTCAGATTGCTTTTCTATTGCATTTGGCACATGGTGACGATTATCTCGAGAGTGCAAAGTAGCCAAATGAAACTTTTACTGGATTTCCACTTACTTTATCAAATCTCATCTCCACCACACAGGACAAGTTTGCATCTGTTATAGTTTTGGAGAAAATTGTGGTCATTTCATTTATGCGCGAATGTGTTCAGATTGCTTTTCTATTGCATTTGGCACATGGTGATGATTATCTCGAGAGTGCAAAGTAGCCAAATGAAACTTTTACTGGATTTCCACTTACTTTATCAAATCTCATCTCCACCACACAGGACAAGTTTGCATCTGTTATAGTTTTGGAGAAAATTGTGGTCATTTCATTTATGCGCGAATGTGTTCAGATTGCTTTTCTATTGCATTTGGCACATGGTGACGATTATCTCGAGAGTGCAAAGTAGCCAAATGAAACTTTTACTGGATTTCCACTTACTTTATCAAATCTCATCTCCACCACACAGGACAAGTTTGCATCTGTTATAGTTTTGGAGAAAATTGTGGTCATTTCATTGATGCGCGAATGTATTCAGATTGCTTTTCTATTGCATTTGGCACATGGTGACGATTATCTCGAGAGTGCAAAGTAGCCAAATGAAACTTTTACTGGATTTCCACTTACTTTATCAAATCTCATCTCCACCACACAGGACAAGTATGCATCTGTTATAGTTTTGGAGAAAATTGTGGTCATTTCATTTATGCGCGAATGTGTTCAGATTGCTTTTCTATTGCATTTGGCACATGGTGACGATTATCTCGAGAGTGCAAAGTAGCCAAATGAAACTTTTACTGGATTTCCACTTACTTTATCAAATCTCATCTCCACCACACAGGACAAGTTTGCATCTGTTATAGTTTTGGAGAAAATTGTGGTCATTTCATTTATGCGCGAATGTGTTCAGATTGCTTTTCTATTGCATTTGGCACATGGTGACGATTATCTCGAGAGTGCAAAGTAGCCAAATGAAACTTTTACTGGATGTCCACTTACTTTATCAAATCTCATCTCCACCACACAGGACAAGTTTGCATCTGTTATAGTTTTGGAGAAAATTGTGGTCATTTCATTTATGCGCGAATGTGTTCAGATTGCTTTTCTATTGCATTTGGCACATGGTGACGATTATCTCGAGAGTGCAAAGTAGCCAAATGAAACTTTTACTGGATTTCCACTTACTTTATCAAATCTCATCTCCACCACACAGGACAAGTTTGCATCTGTTATAGTTTTGGAGAAAATTGTGGTCATTTCATTTATGCGCGAATGTGTTCAGATTGCTTTTCTATTGCATTTGGCACATGGTGATGATTATCTCGAGAGTGCAAAGTAGCCAAATGAAACTTTTACTGGATTTCCACTTACTTTATCAAATCTCATCTCCACCACACAGGACAAGTTTGCATCTGTTATAGTTTTGGAGAAAATTGTGGTCATTTCATTTATGCGCGAATGTGTTCAGATTGCTTTTCTATTGCATTTGGCACATGGTGACGATTATCTCGAGAGTGCAAAGTAGCCAAATGAAACTTTTACTGGATTTCCACTTACTTTATCAAATCTCATCTCCACCACACAGGAAAAGTTTGCATCTGTTATAGTTTTGGAGAAAATTGTGGTCATTTCATTGATGCGCGAATGTATTCAGATTGCTTTTCTATTGCATTTGGCACATGGTGACGATTATCTCGAGAGTGCAAAGTAGCCAAATGAAACTTTTACTGGATTTCCACTTACTTTATCAAATCTCATCTCCACCACACAGGACAAGTATGCATCTGTTATAGTTTTGGAGAAAATTGTGGTCATTTCATTTATGCGCGAATGTGTTCAGATTGCTTTTCTATTGCATTTGGCACATGGTGACGATTATCTCGAGAGTGCAAAGTAGCCAAATGAAACTTTTACTGGATTTCCACTTACTTTATCA
Organism: Anomaloglossus baeobatrachus; assembly: GCF_048569485.1. Lineage (NCBI taxonomy): Eukaryota > Metazoa > Chordata > Amphibia > Anura > Aromobatidae > Anomaloglossus > Anomaloglossus baeobatrachus. The sequence continues at coordinate 212,676 of NW_027441923.1, read as the reverse complement.
AATCTCATCTCCACCACACAGGACAAGTTTGCATCTGTTATAGTTTTGGAGAAAATTGTGGTCATTTCATTTATGCGCGAATGTGTTCAGATTGCTTTTCTATTGCATTTGGCACATGGTGACGATTATCTCGAGAGTGCAAAGTAGCCAAATGAAACTTTTACTGGATGTCCACTTACTTTATCAAATCTCATCTCCACCACACAGGACAAGTTTGCATCTGTTATAGTTTTGGAGAAAATTGTGGTCATTTCATTTATGCGCGAATGTGTTCAGATTGCTTTTCTATTGCATTTGGCACATGGTGACGATTATCTCGAGAGTGCAAAGTAGCCAAATGAAACTTTTACTGGATTTCCACTTACTTTATCAAATCTCATCTCCACCACACAGGACAAGTTTGCATCTGTTATAGTTTTGGAGAAAATTGTGGTCATTTCATTTATGCGCGAATGTGTTCAGATTGCTTTTCTATTGCATTTGGCACATGGTGATGATTATCTCGAGAGTGCAAAGTAGCCAAATGAAACTTTTACTGGATTTCCACTTACTTTATCAAATCTCATCTCCACCACACAGGACAAGTTTGCATCTGTTATAGTTTTGGAGAAAATTGTGGTCATTTCATTTATGCGCGAATGTGTTCAGATTGCTTTTCTATTGCATTTGGCACATGGTGACGATTATCTCGAGAGTGCAAAGTAGCCAAATGAAACTTTTACTGGATTTCCACTTACTTTATTAAATCTCATCTCCACCACACAGGAAAAGTTTGCATCTGTTATAGTTTTGGAGAAAATTGTGGTCATTTCATTGATGCGCGAATGTGTTCAGATTGCTTTTCTATTGCATTTGGCACATGGTGACGATTATCTCGAGAGTGCAAAGTAGCCAAATGAAACTTTTACTGGATTTCCACTTACTTTATCAAATCTCATCTCCACCACACAGGACAAGTTTGCATCTGTTATAGTTTTGGAGAAAATTGTGGTCATTTCATTTATGAGCGAATGTGTTCAGATTGCTTTTCTATTGCATTTGGCACATGGTGACGATTATCTCGAGAGTGCAAAGTAGCCAAATGAAACTTTTACTGGATTTCCACTTACTTTATCAAATCTCATCTCCACCACACAGGACAAGTTTGCATCTGTTATAGTTTTGGAGAAAATTGTGGTCATTTCATTTATGCGCGAATGTGTTCAGATTGCTTTTCTATTGCATTTGGCACATGGTGACGATTATCTCGAGAGTGCAAAGTAGCCAAATGAAACTTTTACTGGATTTCCACTTACTTTATTAAATCTCATCTCCACCACACAGGAAAAGTTTGCATCTGTTATAGTTTTGGAGAAAATTGTGGTCATTTCATTGATGCGCGAATGTGTTCAGATTGCTTTTCTATTGCATTTGGCACATGGTGACGATTATCTCGAGAGTGCAAAGTAGCCAAATGAAACTTTTACTGGATTTCCACTTACTTTATCAAATCTCATCTCCACCACACAGGACAAGTATGCATCCGTTATAGTTTTGGAGAAAATTGTGGTCATTTCATTTATGCGCGAATGTGTTCAGATTGCTTTTCTATTGCATTTGGCACATGGTGACGATTATCTCGAGAGTGCAAAGTAGCCAAATGAAACTTTTACTGGATTTCCACTTACTTTATCAAATCTCATCTCCACCACACAGGACAAGTTTGCATCTGTTATAGGTTTGGAGAAAATTGTGGTCATTTCATTTATGCGCGAATGTGTTCAGATTGCTTTTCTATTGCATTTGGCACATGGTGACGATTATCTCGAGAGTGCAAAGTAGCCAAATGAAACTTTTACTGGATTTCCACTTACTTTATCAAATCTCATCTCCACCACACAGGACAAGTTTGCATCTGTTATAGTTTTGGAGAAAATTGTGGTCATTTCATTTATGCGCGAATGTGTTCAGATTGCTTTTCTATTGCATTTGGCACATGGTGACGATTATCTCGAGAGTGCAAAGTAGCCAAATGAAACTTTTACTGGATTTCCACTTACTTTATCAAATCTCATCTCCACCACACAGGACAAGTTTGCATCTGTTATAGTTTTGGAGAAAATTGTGGTCATTTCATTTATGCGCGAATGTGTTCAGATTGCTTTTCTATTGCATTTGGCACATGGTGACGATTATCTCGAGAGTGCAAAGTAGCCAAATGAAACTTTTACTGGATTTCCACTTACTTTATCAAATCTCATCTCCACCACACAGGACAAGTTTGCATCTGTTATAGCTTTGGAGAAAATTGTGGTCATTTCATTGATGCGCGAATGTGTTCAGATTGCTTTTCTATTGCATTTGGCACATGGTGACGATTATCTCGAGAGTGCAAAGTAGCCAAATGAAACTTTTACTGGATTTCCACTTACTTTATCAAATCTCATCTCCACCACACAGGACAAGTTTGCATCTGTTATAGTTTTGGAGAAAATTGTGGTCATTTCATTTATGCGCGAATGTGTTCAGATTGCTTTTCTATTGCATTTGGCACATGGTGACGATTATCTCGAGAGTGCAAAGTAGCCAAATTAAACTTTTACTGGATTTCCACTTACTTTATCAAATCTCATCTCCACCACACAGGACAAGTTTGCATCTGTTATAGTTTTGGAGAAAATTGTGGTCATTTCATTTATGCGCGAATGTGTTCAGATTGCTTTTCTATTGCATTTGGCACATGGTGACGATTATCTCGAGAGTGCAAAGTAGCCAAATGAAACTTTTACTGGATTTCCACTTACTTTATCAAATCTCATCTCCACCACACAGGACAAGTTTGCATCTGTTATAGTTTTGGAGAAAATTGTGGTCATTTCATTTATGCGCGAATGTGTTCAGATTGCTTTTCTATTGCATTTGGCACATGGTGACGATTATCTCGAGAGTGCAAAGTAGCCAAATGAAACTTTTACTGGATGTCCACTTACTTTATCAAATCTCATCTCCACCACACAGGACAAGTTTGCATCTGTTATAGTTTTGGAGAAAATTGTGGTCATTTCATTTATGCGCGAATGTGTTCAGATTGCTTTTATATTGCATTTGGCACATGGTGACGATTATCTCGAGAGTGCAAAGTAGCCAAATGAAACTTTTACTGGATTTCCACTTACTTTATCAAATCTCATCTCCACCACACAGGACAAGTTTGCATCTGTTATAGTTTTGGAGAAAATTGTGGTCATTTCATTTATGCGCGAATGTGTTCAGATTGCTTTTCTATTGCATTTGGCACATGGTGACGATTATCTCGAGAGTGCAAAGTAGCCAAATGAAACTTTTACTGGATTTCCACTTACTTTATCAAATCTCATCTCCACCACACAGGACAAGTTTGCATCTGTTATAGTTTTGGAGAAAATTGTGGTCATTTCATTTATGCGCGAATGTGTTCAGATTTCTTTTCTATTGCATTTGGCACATGGTGATGATTATCTCGAGAGTGCAAAGTAGCCAAATGAAACTTTTACTGGATTTCCACTTACTTTATAAAATCTCATCTCCACCACACAGGACAAGTTTGCATCTGTTATAGTTTTGGAGAAAATTGTGGTCATTTCATTTATGCGCGAATGTGTTCAGATTGCTTTTCTATTGCATTTGGCACATGGTGACGATTATCTCGAGAGTGCAAAGTAGCCAAATGAAACTTTTACTGGATTTCCACTTACTTTATCAAATCTCATCTCCACCACACAGGACAAGTTTGCATCTGTTATAGTTTTGGAGAAAATTGTGGTCATTTCATTTATGCGCGAATGTGTTCAGATTGCTTTTCTATTGCATTTGGCACATGGTGACGATTATCTCGAGAGTGCAAAGTAGCCAAATGAAACTTTTACTGGATGTCCACTTACTTTATCAAATCTCATCTCCACCACACAGGACAAGTTTGCATCTGTTATAGTTTTGGAGAAAATTGTGGTCATTTCATTTATGCGCGAATGTGTTCAGATTGCTTTTCTATTGCATTTGGCACATGGTGACGATTATCTCGAGAGTGCAAAGTAGCCAAATGAAACTTTTACTGGATTTCCACTTACTTTATCAAATCTCATCTCCACCACACAGGACAAGTTTGCATCTGTTATAGTTTTGGAGAAAATTGTGGTCATTTCATTTATGCGCGAATGTGTTCAGATTGCTTTTCTATTGCATTTGGCACATGGTGATGATTATCTCGAGAGTGCAAAGTAGCCAAATGAAACTTTTACTGGATTTCCACTTACTTTATCAAATCTCATCTCCACCACACAGGACAAGTTTGCATCTGTTATAGTTTTGGAGAAAATTGTGGTCATTTCATTTATGCGCGAATGTGTTCAGATTGCTTTTCTATTGCATTTGGCACATGGTGACGATTATCTCGAGAGTGCAAAGTAGCCAAATGAAACTTTTACTGGATTTCCACTTACTTTATCAAATCTCATCTCCACCACACAGGAAAAGTTTGCATCTGTTATAGTTTTGGAGAAAATTGTGGTCATTTCATTGATGCGCGAATGTATTCAGATTGCTTTTCTATTGCATTTGGCACATGGTGACGATTATCTCGAGAGTGCAAAGTAGCCAAATGAAACTTTTACTGGATTTCCACTTACTTTATCAAATCTCATCTCCACCACACAGGACAAGTTTGCATCTGTTATAGTTTTGGAGAAAATTGTGGTCATTTCATTTATGCGCGAATGTTTTCAGATTGCTTTTCTATTGCATTTGGCACATGGTGACGATTATCTCGAGAGTGCAAAGTAGCCAAATGAAACTTTTACTGGATTTCCACTTACTTTATCAAATCTCATCTCCACCACACAGGACAAGTTTGCATCTGTTATAGTTTTGGAGAAAATTGTGGTCATTTCATTTATGCGCGAATGTGTTCAGATTGCTTTTCTATTGCATTTGGCACATGGTGACGATTATCTCGAGAGTGCAAAGTAGCCAAATGAAACTTTTACTGGATTTCCACTTACTTTATCAAATCTCATCTCCACCACACAGGACAAGTTTGCATCTGTTATAGCTTTGGAGAAAATTGTGGTCATTTCATTGATGCGCGAATGTGTTCAGATTGCTTTTCTATTGCATTTGGCACATGGTGACGATTATCTCGAGAGTGCAAAGTAGCCAAATGAAACTTTTACTGGATTTCCACTTACTTTATCAAATCTCATCTCCACCACACAGGACAAGTTTGCATCTGTTATAGTTTTGGAGAAAATTGTGGTCATTTCATTTATGCGCGAATGTGTTCAGATTGCTTTTCTATTGCATTTGGCACATGGTGACGATTATCTCGAGAGTGCAAAGTAGCCAAATTAAACTTTTACTGGATTTCCACTTACTTTATCAAATCTCATCTCCACCACACAGGACAAGTTTGCATCTGTTATAGTTTTGGAGAAAATTGTGGTCATTTCATTTATGCACGAATGTGTTCAGATTGCTTTTCTATTGCATTTGGCACATGGTGACGATTATCTCGAGAGTGCAAAGTAGCCAAATGAAACTTTTACTGGATTTCCACTTACTTTATCAAATCTCATCTCCACCACACAGGACAAGTTTGCATCTGTTATAGTTTTGGAGAAAATTGTGGTCATTTCATTGATGCGCGAATGTGTTCAGATTGCTTTTCTATTGCATTTGGCACATGGTGACGATTATCTCGAGAGTGCAAAGTAGCCAAATGAAACTTTTACTGGATGTCCACTTACTTTATCAAATCTCATCTCCACCACACAGGACAAGTTTGCATCTGTTATAGTTTTGGAGAAAATTGTGGTCATTTCATTTATGCGCGAATGTGTTCAGATTGCTTTTATATTGCATTTGGCACATGGTGACGATTATCTCGAGAGTGCAAAGTAGCCAAATGAAACTTTTACTGGATTTCCACTTACTTTATCAAATCTCATCTCCACCACACAGGACAAGTTTGCATCTGTTATAGTTTTGGAGAAAATTGTGGTCATTTCATTTATGCGCGAATGTGTTCAGATTGCTTTTCTATTGCATTTGGCACATGGTGATGATTATCTCGAGAGTGCAAAGTAGCCAAATGAAACTTTTACTGGATTTCCACTTACTTTATCAAATCTCATCTCCACCACACAGGACAAGTTTGCATCTGTTATAGTTTTGGAGAAAATTGTGGTCATTTCATTTATGCGCGAATGTGTTCAGATTGCTTTTCTATTGCATTTGGCACATGGTGACGATTATCTCGAGAGTGCAAAGTAGCCAAATGAAACTTTTACTGGATTTCCACTTACTTTATCAAATCTCATCTCCACCACACAGGACAAGTTTGCATCTGTTATAGTTTTGGAGAAAATTGTGGTCATTTCATTTATGCGCGAATGTGTTCAGATTGCTTTTCTATTGCATTTGGCACATGGTGACGATTATCTCGAGAGTGCAAAGTAGCCAAATGAAACTTTTACTGGATGTCCACTTACTTTAACAAATCTCATCTCCACCACACAGGACAAGTTTGCATCTGTTATAGTTTTGGAGAAAATTGTGGTCATTTCATTTATGCGCGAATGTGTTCAGATTGCTTTTCTATTGCATTTGGCACATGGTGACGATTATCTCAAGAGTGCAAAGTAGCCAAATGAAACTTTTACTGGATTTCCACTTACTTTATCAAATCTCATCTCCACCACACAGGACAAGTTTGCATCTGTTATAGTTTTGGAGAAAATTGTGGTCATTTCATTTATGCGCGAATGTGTTCAGATTGCTTTTCTATTGCATTTGGCACATGGTGATGATTATCTCGAGAGTGCAAAGTAGCCAAATGAAACTTTTACTGGATTTCCACTTACTTTATCAAATCTCATCTCCACCACACAGGACAAGTTTGCATCTGTTATAGTTTTGGAGAAAATTGTGGTCATTTCATTTATGCGCGAATGTGTTCAGATTGCTTTTCTATTGCATTTGGCACATGGTGACGATTATCTCGAGAGTGCAAAGTAGCCAAATGAAACTTTTACTGGATTTCCACTTACTTTATCAAATCTCATCTCCACCACACAGGAAAAGTTTGCATCTGTTATAGTTTTGGAGAAAATTGTGGTCATTTCATTGATGCGCGAATGTATTCAGATTGCTTTTCTATTGCATTTGGCACATGGTGACGATTATCTCGAGAGTGCAAAGTAGCCAAATGAAACTTTTACTGGATTTCCACTTACTTTATCAAATCTCATCTCCACCACACAGGACAAGTTTGCATCTGTTATAGTTTTGGAGAAAATTGTGGTCATTTCATTTATGCGCGAATGTGTTCAGATTGCTTTTCTATTGCATTTGGCACATGGTGACGATTATCTCGAGAGTGCAAAGTAGCCAAATGAAACTTTTACTGGATTTCCACTTACTTTATCAAATCTCATCTCCACCACACAGGACAAGTTTGCATCTGTTATAGCTTTGGAGAAAATTGTGGTCATTTCATTGATGCGCGAATGTGTTCAGATTGCTTTTCTATTGCATTTGGCACATGGTGAGATTATCTCGAGAGTGCAAAGTAGCCAAATGAAACTTTTACTGGATTTCCACTTACTTTATCAAATCTCATCTCCACCACACAGGACAAGTTTGCATCTGTTATAGTTTTGGAGAAAATTGTGGTCATTTCATTTATGCGCGAATGTGTTCAGATTGCTATTATATTGCATTTGGCACATGGTGACGATTATCTCGAGAGTGCAAAGTAGCCAAATGAAACTTTTACTGGATTTCCACTTACTTTATCAAATCTCATCTCCACCACACAGGAAAAGTTTGCATCTGTTATAGTTTTGGAGAAAATTGTGGTCATTTCATTTATGCGCGAATGTGTTCAGATTGCTATTATTATTGCATTTGGCACATGGTGACGATTATCTCGAGAGTGCAAAGTAGCCAAATGAAACTTTTACTGGATTTCCACTTACTTTATCAAATCTCATCTCCACCACACAGGACAAGTTTGCATCTGTAATAGTTTTGGAGAAAATTGTGGTCATTTCATTTATGCGCGAATGTGTTCAGATTGCTATTATATTGCATTTGGCAAATGGTGACGATTATCTCGAGAGTGCAAAGTAGCCAAATGAAACTTTTACTGGATTTCCACTTACTTTATCAAATCTCATCTCCACCACACAGGACAAGTTTGCATCTGTTATAGCTTTGGAGAAAATTGTGGTCATTTCATTGATGCGCGAATGTGTTCAGATTGCTTTTCTATTGCATTTGGCACATGGTGACGATTATCTCGAGAGTGCAAAGTAGCCAAATGAAACTTTTACTGGATTTCCACTTACTTTATCAAATCTCATCTCCACCACACAGGACAAGTTTGCATCTGTTATAGTTTTGGAGAAAATTGTGGTCATTTCATTTATGCGCGAATGTGTTCAGATTGCTTTTCTATTGCATTTGGCACATGGTGACGATTATCTCGAGAGTGCAAAGTAGCCAAATGAAACTTTTATTGGATGTCCACTTACTTTATCAAATCTCATCTCCACCACACAGGACAAGTTTGCATCTGTTATAGTTTTGGAGAAAATTGTGGTCATTTCATTTATGCGCGAATGTGTTCAGATTGCTTTTATATTGCATTTGGCACATGGTGACGATTATCTCGAGAGTGCAAAGTAGCCAAATGAAACTTTTACTGGATTTCCACTTACTTTATCAAATCTCATCTCCACCACACAGGACAAGTTTGCATCTGTTATAGTTTTGGAGAAAATTGTGGTCATTTCATTTATGCGCGAATGTGTTCAGATTGCTTTTCTATTGCATTTGGCACATGGTGACGATTATCTCGAGAGTGCAAAGTAGCCAAATGAAACTTTTACTGGATTTCCACTTACTTTATCAAATCTCATCTCCACCACACAGGACAAGTTTGCATCTGTTATAGTTTTGGAGAAAATTGTGGTCATTTCATTTATGCGCGAATGTGTTCAGATTGCTTTTCTATTGCATTTGGCACATGGTGATGATTATCTCGAGAGTGCAAAGTAGCCAAATGAAACTTTTACTGGATTTCCACTTACTTTATCAAATCTCATCTCCACCACACAGGACAAGTTTGCATCTGTTATAGTTTTGGAGAAAATTGTGGTCATTTCATTTATGCGCGAATGTGTTCAGATTGCTTTTCTATTGCATTTGGCACATGGTGACGATTATCTCGAGAGTGCAAAGTAGCCAAATGAAACTTTTACTGGATTTCCACTTACTTTATCAAATCTCATCTCCACCACACAGGACAAGTTTGCATCTGTTATAGTTTTGGAGAAAATTGTGGTCATTTCATTTATGCGCGAATGTGTTCAGATTGCTTTTATATTGCATTTGGCACATGGTGACGATTATCTCGAGAGTGCAAAGTAGCCAAATGAAACTTTTACTGGATTTCCACTTACTTTATCAAATCTCATCTCCACCACACAGGACAAGTTTGCATCTGTTATAGTTTTGGAGAAAATTGTGGTCATTTCATTTATGCGCGAATGTGTTCAGATTGCTTTTCTATTGCATTTGGCACATGGTGACGATTATCTCGAGAGTGCAAAGTAGCCAAATGAAACGTTTACTGGATTTCCACTTACTTTATCAAATCTCATCTCCACCACACAGGACAAGTTTGCATCTGTTATAGTTTTGGAGAAAATTGTGGTCATTTCATTTATGCGCGAATGTGTTCAGATTGCTTTTCTATTGCATTTGGCACATGGTGATGATTATCTCGAGAGTGCAAAGTAGCCAAATGAAACTTTTACTGGATTTCCACTTACTTTATCAAATCTCATCTCCACCACACAGGACAAGTTTGCATCTGTTATAGTTTTGGAGAAAATTGTGGTCATTTCATTTATGCGCGAATGTGTTCAGATTGCTTTTCTATTGCATTTGGCACATGGTGACGATTATCTCGAGAGTGCAAAGTAGCCAAATGAAACTTTTACTGGATTTCCACTTACTTTATCAAATCTCATCTCCACCACACAGGACAAGTTTGCATCTGTTATAGTTTTGGAGAAAATTGTGGTCATTTCATTTATGCGCGAATGTGTTCAGATTGCTTTTCTATTGCATTTGGCACATGGTGACGATTATCTCGAGAGTGCAAAGTAGCCAAATGAAACTTTTACTGGATGTCCACTTACTTTATCAAATCTCATCTCCACCACACAGGACAAGTTTGCATCTGTTATAGTTTTGGAGAAAATTGTGGTCATTTCATTTATGCGCGAATGTGTTCAGATTGCTTTTCTATTGCATTTGGCACATGGTGACGATTATCTCGAGAGTGCAAAGTAGCCAAATGAAACTTTTACTGGATTTCCACTTACTTTATCAAATCTCATCTCCACCACACAGGACAAGTTTGCATCTGTTATAGTTTTGGAGAAAATTGTGGTCATTTCATTTATGCGCGAATGTGTTCAGATTGCTTTTCTATTGCATTTGGCACATGGTGATGATTATCTCGAGAGTGCAAAGTAGCCAAATGAAACTTTTACTGGATTTCCACTTACTTTATCAAATCTCATCTCCACCACACAGGACAAGTTTGCATCTGTTATAGTTTTGGAGAAAATTGTGGTCATTTCATTTATGCGCGAATGTGTTCAGATTGCTTTTCTATTGCATTTGGCACATGGTGACGATTATCTCGAGAGTGCAAAGTAGCCAAATGAAACTTTTACTGGATTTCCACTTACTTTATCAAATCTCATCTCCACCACACAGGAAAAGTTTGCATCTGTTATAGTTTTGGAGAAAATTGTGGTCATTTCATTGATGCGCGAATGTATTCAGATTGCTTTTCTATTGCATTTGGCACATGGTGACGATTATCTCGAGAGTGCAAAGTAGCCAAATGAAACTTTTACTGGATTTCCACTTACTTTATCAAATCTCATCTCCACCACACAGGACAAGTTTGCATCTGTTATAGTTTTGGAGAAAATTGTGGTCATTTCATTTATGCGCGAATGTGTTCAGATTGCTTTTCTATTGCATTTGGCAAATGGTGACGATTATCTCGAGAGTGCAAAGTAGCCAAATGAAACTTTTACTGGATTTCCACTTACTTTATCAAATCTCATCTCCACCACACAGGACAAGTTTGCATCTGTTATAGCTTTGGAGAAAATTGTGGTCATTTCATTGATGCGCGAATGTGTTCAGATTGCTTTTCTATTGCATTTGGCACATGGTGACGATTATCTCGAGAGTGCAAAGTAGCCAAATGAAACTTTTACTGGATTTCCACTTACTTTATCAAATCTCATCTCCACCACACAGGACAAGTTTGCATCTGTTATAGTTTTGGAGAAAATTGTGGTCATTTCATTTATGCGCGAATGTGTTCAGATTGCTTTTCTATTGCATTTGGCACATGGTGACGATTATCTCGAGAGTGCAAAGTAGCCAAATTAAACTTTTACTGGATTTCCACTTACTTTATCAAATCTCATCTCCACCACACAGGACAAGTTTGCATCTGTTATAGTTTTGGAGAAAATTGTGGTCATTTCATTTATGCGCGAATGTGTTCAGATTGCTTTTCTATTGCATTTGGCACATGGTGACGATTATCTCGAGAGTGCAAAGTAGCCAAATGAAACTTTTACTGGATTTCCACTTACTTTATCAAATCTCATCTCCACCACACAGGACAAGTTTGCATCTGTTATAGTTTTGGAGAAAATTGTGGTCATTTCATTTATGCGCGAATGTGTTCAGATTGCTTTTCTATTGCATTTGGCACATGGTGACGATTATCTCGAGAGTGCAAAGTAGCCAAATGAAACTTTTACTGGATGTCCACTTACTTTATCAAATCTCATCTCCACCACACAGGACAAGTTTGCATCTGTTATAGTTTTGGAGAAAATTGTGGTCATTTCATTTATGCGCGAATGTGTTCAGATTGCTTTTATATTGCATTTGGCACATGGTGACGATTATCTCGAGAGTGCAAAGTAGCCAAATGAAACTTTTACTGGATTTCCACTTACTTTATCAAATCTCATCTCCACCACACAGGACAAGTTTGCATCTGTTATAGTTTTGGAGAAAATTGTGGTCATTTCATTTATGCGCGAATGTGTTCAGATTGCTTTTCTATTGCATTTGGCACATGGTGACGATTATCTCGAGAGTGCAAAGTAGCCAAATGAAACTTTTACTGGATTTCCACTTACTTTATCAAATCTCATCTCCACCACACAGGACAAGTTTGCATCTGTTACAGTTTTGGAGAAAATTGTGGTCATTTCATTTATGCGCGAATGTGTTTAGATTGCTTTTCTATTGCATTTGGCACATGGTGATGATTATCTCGAGAGTGCAAAGTAGCCAAATGAAACTTTTACTGGATTTCCACTTACTTTATCAAATCTCATCTCCACCACACAGGACAAGTTTGCATCTGTTATAGTTTTGGAGAAAATTGTGGTCATTTCATTTATGCGCGAATGTGTTCAGATTGCTTTTCTATTGCATTTGGCACATGGTGACGATTATCTCGAGAGTGCAAAGTAGCCAAATGAAACTTTTACTGGATTTCCACTTACTTTATCAAATCTCATCTCCACCACACAGGACAAGTTTGCATCTGTTATAGTTTTGGAGAAAATTGTGGTCATTTCATTTATGCGCGAATGTGTTCAGATTGCTTTTCTATTGCATTTGGCACATGGTGACGATTATCTCGAGAGTGCAAAGTAGCCAAATGAAACTTTTACTGGATGTCCACTTACTTTATCAAATCTCATTTCCACCACACAGGACAAGTTTGCATCTGTTATAGTTTTGGAGAAAATTGTGGTCATTTCATTTATGCGCGAATGTGTTCAGATTGCTTTTCTATTGCATTTGGCACATGGTGACGATTATCTCGAGAGTGCAAAGTAGCCAAATGAAACTTTTACTGGATTTCCACTTACTTTATCAAATCTCATCTCCACCACACAGGACAAGTTTGCATCTGTTATAGTTTTGGAGAAAATTGTGGTCATTTCATTTATGCGCGAATGTGTTCAGATTGCTTTTCTATTGCATTTGGCACATGGTGATGATTATCTCGAGAGTGCAAAGTAGCCAAATGAAACTTTTACTGGATTTCCACTTACTTTATCAAATCTCATCTCCACCACACAGGACAAGTTTGCATCTGTTATAGTTTTGGAGAAAATTGTGGTCATTTCATTTATGCGCGAATGTGTTCAGATTGCTTTTCTATTGCATTTGGCACATGGTGACGATTATCTCGAGAGTGCAAAGTAGCCAAATGAAACTTTTACTGGATTTCCACTTACTTTATCAAATCTCATCTCCACCACACAGGAAAAGTTTGCATCTGTTATAGTTTTGGAGAAAATTGTGGTCATTTCATTGATGCGCGAATGTATTCAGATTGCTTTTCTATTGCATTTGGCACATGGTGACGATTATCTCGAGAGTGCAAAGTAGCCAAATGAAACTTTTACTGGATTTCCACTTACTTTATCAAATCTCATCTCCACCACACAGGACAAGTATGCATCTGTTATAGTTTTGGAGAAAATTGTGGTCATTTCATTTATGCGCGAATGTGTTCAGATTGCTTTTCTATTGCATTTGGCACATGGTGACGATTATCTCGAGAGTGCAAAGTAGCCAAATGAAACTTTTACTGGATTTCCACTTACTTTATCAAATCTCATCTCCACCACACAGGACAAGTTTGCATCTGTTATAGTTTTGGAGAAAATTGTGGTCATTTCATTTATGCGCGAATGTGTTCAGATTGCTTTTCTATTGCATTTGGCACATGGTGACGATTATCTCGAGAGTGCAAAGTAGCCAAATGAAACTTTTACTGGATGTCCACTTACTTTATCAAATCTCATCTCCACCACACAGGACAAGTTTGCATCTGTTATAGTTTTGGAGAAAATTGTGGTCATTTCATTTATGCGCGAATGTGTTCAGATTGCTTTTCTATTGCATTTGGCACATGGTGACGATTATCTCGAGAGTGCAAAGTAGCCAAATGAAACTTTTACTGGATTTCCACTTACTTTATCAAATCTCATCTCCACCACACAGGACAAGTTTGCATCTGTTATAGTTTTGGAGAAAATTGTGGTCATTTCATTTATGCGCGAATGTGTTCAGATTGCTTTTCTATTGCATTTGGCACATGGTGACGATTATCTCGAGAGTGCAAAGTAGCCAAATGAAACTTTTACTGGATTTCCACTTACTTTATCAAATCTCATCTCCACCACACAGGACAAGTTTGCATCTGTTATAGTTTTGGAGAAAATTGTGGTCATTTCATTTATGCGCGAATGTGTTCAGATTGCTTTTCTATTGCATTTGGCACATGGTGATGATTATCTCGAGAGTGCAAAGTAGCCAAATGAAACTTTTACTGGATTTCCACTTACTTTATCAAATCTCATCTCCACCACACAGGACAAGTTTGCATCTGTTATAGTTTTGGAGAAAATTGTGGTCATTTCATTTATGCGCGAATGTGTTCAGATTGCTTTTCTATTGCATTTGGCACATGGTGACGATTATCTCGAGAGTGCAAAGTAGCCAAATGAAACTTTTACTGGATTTCCACTTACTTTATCAAATCTCATCTCCACCACACAGGAAAAGTTTGCATCTGTTATAGTTTTGGAGAAAATTGTGGTCATTTCATTGATGCGCGAATGTATTCAGATTGCTTTTCTATTGCATTTGGCACATGGTGACGATTATCTCGAGAGTGCAAAGTAGCCAAATGAAACTTTTACTGGATTTCCACTTACTTTATCAAATCTCATCTCCACCACACAGGACAAGTATGCATCTGTTATAGTTTTGGAGAAAATTGTGGTCATTTCATTTATGCGCGAATGTGTTCAGATTGCTTTTCTATTGCATTTGGCACATGGTGACGATTATCTCGAGAGTGCAAAGTAGCCAAATGAAACTTTTACTGGATTTCCACTTACTTTATCAAATCTCATCTCCACCACACAGGACAAGTTTGCATCTGTTATAGTTTTGGAGAAAATTGTGGTCATTTCATTTATGCGCGAATGTGTTCAGATTGCTTTTCTATTGCATTTGGCACATGGTGACGATTATCTCGAGAGTGCAAAGTAGCCAAATGAAACTTTTACTGGATGTCCACTTACTTTATCAAATCTCATCTCCACCACACAGGACAAGTTTGCATCTGTTATAGTTTTGGAGAAAATTGTGGTCATTTCATTTATGCGCGAATGTGTTCAGATTGCTTTTCTATTGCATTTGGCACATGGTGACGATTATCTCGAGAGTGCAAAGTAGCCAAATGAAACTTTTACTGGATTTCCACTTACTTTATCAAATCTCATCTCCACCACACAGGACAAGTTTGCATCTGTTATAGTTTTGGAGAAAATTGTGGTCATTTCATTTATGCGCGAATGTGTTCAGATTGCTTTTCTATTGCATTTGGCACATGGTGATGATTATCTCGAGAGTGCAAAGTAGCCAAATGAAACTTTTACTGGATTTCCACTTACTTTATCAAATCTCATCTCCACCACACAGGACAAGTTTGCATCTGTTATAGTTTTGGAGAAAATTGTGGTCATTTCATTTATGCGCGAATGTGTTCAGATTGCTTTTCTATTGCATTTGGCACATGGTGACGATTATCTCGAGAGTGCAAAGTAGCCAAATGAAACTTTTACTGGATTTCCACTTACTTTATTAAATCTCATCTCCACCACACAGGAAAAGTTTGCATCTGTTATAGTTTTGGAGAAAATTGTGGTCATTTCATTGATGCGCGAATGTGTTCAGATTGCTTTTCTATTGCATTTGGCACATGGTGACGATTATCTCGAGAGTGCAAAGTAGCCAAATGAAACTTTTACTGGATTTCCACTTACTTTATCAAATCTCATCTCCACCACACAGGACAAGTTTGCATCTGTTATAGTTTTGGAGAAAATTGTGGTCATTTCATTTATGAGCGAATGTGTTCAGATTGCTTTTCTATTGCATTTGGCACATGGTGACGATTATCTCGAGAGTGCAAAGTAGCCAAATGAAACTTTTACTGGATTTCCACTTACTTTATCAAATCTCATCTCCACCACACAGGACAAGTTTGCATCTGTTATAGTTTTGGAGAAAATTGTGGTCATTTCATTTATGCGCGAATGTGTTCAGATTGCTTTTCTATTGCATTTGGCACATGGTGACGATTATCTCGAGAGTGCAAAGTAGCCAAATGAAACTTTTACTGGATTTCCACTTACTTTATCAAATCTCATCTCCACCACACAGGACAAGTTTGCATCTGTTATAGTTTTGGAGAAAATTGTGGTCATTTCATTTATGCGCGAATGTGTTCAGATTGCTTTTCTATTGCATTTGGCACATGGTGACGATTATCTCGAGAGTGCAAAGTAGCCAAATGAAACTTTTACTGGATTTCCACTTACTTTATCAAATCTCATCTCCACCACACAGGACAAGTTTGCATCTGTTATAGCTTTGGAGAAAATTGTGGTCATTTCATTGATGCGCGAATGTGTTCAGATTGCTTTTCTATTGCATTTGGCACATGGTGACGATTATCTCGAGAGTGCAAAGTAGCCAAATGAAACTTTTACTGGATTTCCACTTACTTTATCAAATCTCATCTCCAACACACAGGACAAGTTTGCATCTGTTATAGTTTTGGAGAAAATTGTGGTCATTTCATTTATGCGCGAATGTGTTCAGATTGCTTTTCTATTGCATTTGGCACATGGTGACGATTATCTCGAGAGTGCAAAGTAGCCAAATGAAACTTTTACTGGATGTCCACTTACTTTATCAAATCTCATCTCCACCACACAGGACAAGTTTGCATCTGTTATAGTTTTGGAGAAAATTGTGGTCATTTCATTTATGCGCGAATGTGTTCAGATTGCTTTTCTATTGCATTTGGCACATGGTGATGATTATCTCGAGAGTGCAAAGTAGCCAAATGAAACTTTTACTGGATTTCCACTTACTTTATCAAATCTCATCTCCACCACACAGGACAAGTTTGCATCTGTTATAGTTTTGGAGAAAATTGTGGTCATTTCATTTATGCGCGAATGTGTTCAGATTGCTTTTCTATTGCATTTGGCACATGGTGACGATTATCTCGAGAGTGCAAAGTAGCCAAATGAAACTTTTACTGGATTTCCACTTACTTTATCAAATCTCATCTCCACCACACAGGAAAAGTTTGCATCTGTTATAGTTTTGGAGAAAATTGTGGTCATTTCATTGATGCGCGAATGTATTCAGATTGCTTTTCTATTGCATTTGGCACATGGTGACGATTATCTCGAGAGTGCAAAGTAGCCAAATGAAACTTTTACTGGATTTCCACTTACTTTATCAAATCTCATCTCCACCACACAGGACAAGTATGCATCTGTTATAGTTTTGGAGAAAATTGTGGTCATTTCATTTATGCGCGAATGTGTTCAGATTGCTTTTCTATTGCATTTGGCACATGGTGACGATTATCTCGAGAGTGCAAAGTAGCCAAATGAAACTTTTACTGGATTTCCACTTACTTTATCAAATCTCATCTCCACCACACAGGACAAGTTTGCATCTGTTATAGTTTTGGAGAAAATTGTGGTCATTTCATTTATGCGCGAATGTGTTCAGATTGCTTTTCTATTGCATTTGGCACATGGTGACGATTATCTCGAGAGTGCAAAGTAGCCAAATGAAACTTTTACTGGATGTCCACTTACTTTATCAAATCTCATCTCCACCACACAGGACAAGTTTGCATCTGTTATAGTTTTGGAGAAAATTGTGGTCATTTCATTGATGCGCGAATGTGTTCAGATTGCTTTTCTATTGCATTTGGCACATGGTGACGATTATCTCGAGAGTGCAAAGTAGCCAAATGAAACTTTTACTGGATTTCCACTTACTTTATCAAATCTCATCTCCACCACACAGGACAAGTATGCATCTGTTATAGTTTTGGAGAAAATTGTGGTCATTTCATTTATGCGCAAATGTGTTCAGATTGCTTTTCTATTGCATTTGGCACATGGTGACGATTATCTCGAGAGTGCAAAGTAGCCAAATGAAACTTTTACTGGATTTCCACTTACTTTATCAAATCTCATCTCCACCACACAGGACAAGTTTGCATCTGTTATAGTTTTGGAGAAAATTGTGGTCATTTCATTTATGTGCGAATGTGTTCAGATTGCTTTTCTATTGCATTTGGCACATGGTGACGATTATCTCGAGAGTGCAAAGTAGCCAAATGAAACTTTTACTGGATTTCCACTTACTTTATCAAATCTCATCTCCACCACACAGGACAAGTTTGCATCTGTTATAGTTTTGGAGAAAATTGTGGTCATTTCATTTATGAGCGAATGTGTTCAGATTGCTTTTCTATTGCATTTGGCACATGGTGACGATTATCTCGAGAGTGCAAAGTAGCCAAATGAAACTTTTACTGGATTTCCACTTACTTTATCAAATCTCATCTCCACCACACAGGACAAGTTTGCATCTGTTATAGTTTTGGAGAAAATTGTGGTCATTTCATTTATGCGCGAATGTGTTCAGATTGCTTTTCTATTGCATTTGGCACATGGTGACGATTATCTCGAGAGTGCAAAGTAGCCAAATGAAACTTTTACTGGATTTCCACTTACTTTATCAAATCTCATCTCCACCACACAGGACAAGTTTGCATCTGTTATCGTTTTGGAGAAAATTGTGGTCATTTCATTTATGCGCGAATGTGTTCAGATTGCTTTTCTATTGCATTTGGCACATGGTGACGATTATCTCGAGAGTGCAAAGTAGCCAAATGAAACTTTTACTGGATTTCCACTTACTTTATCAAATCTCATCTCCACCACACAGGACAAGTTTGCATCTGTTATAGCTTTGGAGAAAATTGTGGTCATTTCATTGATGCGCGAATGTGTTCAGATTGCTTTTCTATTGCATTTGGCACATGGTGACGATTATCTCGAGAGTGCAAAGTAGCCAAATGAAACTTTTACTGGGTTTCCACTTACTTTATCAAATCTCATCTCCACCACACAGGACAAGTTTGCATCTGTTATAGTTTTGGAGAAAATTGTGGTCATTTCATTTATGCGCGAATGTGTTCAGATTGCTTTTCTATTGCATTTGGCACATGGTGACGATTATCTCGAGAGTGCAAAGTAGCCAAATGAAACTTTTACTGGATGTCCACTTACTTTATCAAATCTCATCTCCACCACACAGGACAAGTTTGCATCTGTTATAGTTTTGGAGAAAATTGTGGTCATTTCATTTATGCGCGAATGTGTTCAGATTGCTTTTCTATTGCATTTGGCACATGGTGACGATTATCTCGAGAGTGCAAAGTAGCCAAATGAAACTTTTACTGGATTTCCACTTACTTTATCAAATCTCATCTCCACCACACAGGACAAGTTTGCATCTGTTATAGTTTTGGAGAAAATTGTGGTCATTTAATTTATGCGCGAATGTGTTCAGATTGCTTTTCTATTGCATTTGGCACATGGTGACGATTATCTCGAGAGTGCAAAGTAGCCAAATGAAACTTTTACTGGATTTCCACTTACTTTATCAAATCTCATCTCCACCACACAGGACAAGTTTGCATCTGTTATAGTTTTGGAGAAAATTGTGGTCATTTCATTTATGCGCGAATGTGTTCAGATTGCTTTTCTATTGCATTTGGCACATGGTGACGATTATCTCGAGAGTGCAAAGTAGCCAAATGAAACTTTTACTGGATGTCCACTTACTTTATCAAATCTCATCTCCACCACACAGGACAAGTTTGCATCTGTTATAGTTTTGGAGAAAATTGTGGTCATTTCATTTATGCGCGAATGTGTTCAGATTGCTTTTCTATTGCATTTGGCACATGGTGACGATTATCTCGAGAGTGCAAAGTAGCCAAATGAAACTTTTACTGGATTTCCACTTACTTTATCAAATCTCATCTCCACCACACAGGACAAGTTTGCATCTGTTATAGTTTTGGAGAAAATTGTGGTCATTTCATTTATGCGCGAATGTGTTCAGATTGCTTTTCTATTGCATTTGGCACATGGTGATGATTATCTCGAGAGTGCAAAGTAGCCAAATGAAACTTTTACTGGATTTCCACTTACTTTATCAAATCTCATCTCCACCACACAGGACAAGTTTGCATCTGTTATAGTTTTGGAGAAAATTGTGGTCATTTCATTTATGCGCGAATGTGTTCAGATTGCTTTTCTATTCCATTTGGCACATGGTGACGATTATCTCGAGAGTGCAAAGTAGCCAAATGAAACTTTTACTGGATTTCCACTTACTTTATCAAATCTCATCTCCACCACACAGGAAAAGTATGCATCTGTTATTGTTTTGGAGAAAATTGTGGTCATTTCATTTATGCGCGAATGTGTTCAGATTGCTTTTCTATTGCATTTGGCACATGGTGACGATTATCTCGAGAGTGCAAAGTAGCTAAATGAAACTTTTACTGGATTTCCACTTACTTTATCAAATCTCATCTCCACCACACAGAACAATTTTGCATCTGTTATAGTTTTGGAGAAAATTGTGGTCATTTCATTTATGCGCGAATGTGTTCAGATTGCTTTTCTATTGCATTTGGCACATGGTGACGATTATCTCGAGAGTGCAAAGTAGCCAAATGAAACTTTTACTGGATGTCCACTTACTTTATCAAATCTCATCTCCACCACACAGGACAAGTTTGCATCTGTTATAGTTTTGGAGAAAATTGTGGTCATTTCATTTATGCGCGAATGTGTTCAGATTGCTTTTCTATTGCATTTGGCACATGGTGACGATTATCTCGAGAGTGCAAAGTAGCCAAATGAAACTTTTACTGGATTTCCACTTACTTTATCAAATCTCATCTCCACCACACAGGACAAGTTTGCATCTGTTATAGTTTTGGAGAAAATTGTGGTCATTTCATTTATGCGCGAATGTGTTCAGATTGCTTTTCTATTGCATTTGGCACATGGTGATGATTATCTCGAGAGTGCAAAGTAGCCAAATGAAACTTTTACTGGATTTCCACCTACTTTATCAAATCTCATCTCCACCACACAGGACAAGTTTGCATCTGTTATAGTTTTGGAGAAAATTGTGGTCATTTCATTTATGCGCGAATGTGTTCAGATTGCTTTTCTATTGCATTTTGCACATGGTGATGATTATCTCGAGAGTGCAAAGTAGCCAAATGAAACTTTTACTGGATTTCCACTTACTTTATCAAATCTCATCTCCACCACACAGGACAAGTTTGCATCTGTTATAGTTTTGGAGAAAATTGTGGTCATTTCATTTATGCGCGAATGTGTTCAGATTGCTTTTCTATTGCATTTGGCACATGGTGATGATTATCTCGAGAGTGCAAAGTAGCCAAATGAAACTTTTACTGGATTTCCACTTACTTTATCAAATCTCATCTCCACCACACAGGACAAGTTTGCATCTGTTATAGTTTTGGAGAAAATTGTGGTCATTTCATTTATGCGCGAATGTGTTCAGATTGCTTTTCTATTGCATTTGGCACATGGTGACGATTATCTCGAGAGTGCAAAGTAGCCAAATGAAACTTTTACTGGATTTCCACTTACTTTTTTAAATCTCATCTCCACCACACAGGAAAAGTTTGCATCTGTTATAGTTTTGGAGAAAATTGTGGTCATTTCATTTATGCGCGAATGTGTTCAGATTGCTTTTCTATTGCATTTGGCACATGGTGACGATTATCTCGAGAGTGCAAAGTAGCCAAATGAAACTTTTACTGGATTTCCACTTACTTTATCAAATCTCATCTCCACCACACAGGACAAGTTTGCATCTGTTATAGTTTTGGAGAAAATTGTGGTCATTTCATTTATGCGCGAATGTGTTCAGATTGCTTTTCTATTGCATTTGGCACATGGTGACGATTATCTCGAGAGTGCAAAGTAGCCAAATGCAACTTTTACTGGATTTCCACTTACTTTATCAAATCTCATCTCCACCACACAGGACAAGTTTGCATCTGTTATAGTTTTGGAGAAAATTGTGGTCATTTCATTGATGCGCGAATGTGTTCAGATTGCTTTTCTATTGCATTTGGCACATGGTGACGATTATCTCGAGAGTGCAAAGTAGCCAAATGAAACTTTTACTGGATTTCCACTTACTTTATCAAATCTCATCTCCACCACACAGGACAAGTTTGCATCTGTTATAGTTTTGGAGAAAATTGTGGTCATTTCATTTATGCGCGAATGTGTTCAGATTGCTTTTCTATTGCATTTGGCACATGGTGACGATTATCTCGAGAGTGCAAAGTAGCCAAATGAAACTTTTACTGGATTTCCACTTACTTTATCAAATCTCATCTCCACCACACAGGACAAGTTTGCGTCTGTTATAGTTTTGGAGAAAATTGTGGTCATTTCATTTATGCGCGAATGTGTTCAGATTGCTTTTCTATTGCATTTGGCACATGGTGACGATTATCTCGAGAGTGCAAAGTAGCCAAATGAAACTTTTACTGGATTTCCACTTACTTTATCAAATCTCATCTCCACCACACAGGACAAGTTTGCATCTGTTATAGTTTTGGAGAAAATTGTGGTCATTTCATTTATGCGTGAATGTGTTCAGATTGCTTTTCTATTGCATTTGGCACATGGTGACGATTATCTCGAGAGTGCAAAGTAGCCAAATGAAACTTTTACTGGATGTCCACTTACTTTATCAAATCTCATCTCCACCACACAGGACAAGTTTGCATCTGTTATAGTTTTGGAGAAAATTGTGGTCATTTCATTTATGCGCGAATGTGTTCAGATTGCTTTTCTATTGCATTTGGCACATGGTGACGATTATCTCGAGAGTGCAAAGTAGCCAAATGAAACTTTTACTGGATTTCCACTTACTTTATCAAATCTCATCTCCACCACACAGGACAAGTTTGCATCTGTTATAGTTTTGGAGAAAATTGTGGTCATTTCATTTATGCGCGAATGTGTTCAGATTGCTTTTCTATTGCATTTGGCACATGGTGATGATTATCTCGAGAGTGCAAAGTAGCCAAATGAAACTTTTACTGGATTTCCACATACTTTAGCAAATCTCATCTCCACCACACAGGACAAGTTTGCATCTGTTATAGTTTTGGAGAAAATTGTGGTCATTTCATTTATGCGCGAATGTGTTCAGATTGCTTTTCTATTGCATTTGGCACATGGTGACGATTATCTCGAGAGTGCAAAGTAGCCAAATGAAACTTTTACTGGATTTCCACTTACTTTATCAAATCACATCTCCACCACACAGGACAAGTTTGCATCTGTTATAGTTTTGGAGAAAATTGTGGTCATTTCATTTATGCGCGAATGTGTTCAGATTGCTTTTCTATTGCATTTTGGCACATGGTGACGATTATCTCGAGAGTGCAAAGTAGCCAAATGAAACTTTTACTGGATGTCCACTTACTTTATCAAATCTCATCTCCACCACACAGGACAAGTTTGCATCTGTTATAGTTTTGGAGAAAATTGTGGTCATTTCATTTATGCGCGAATGTGTTCAGATTGCTTTTCTATTGCATTTGGCACATGGTGACGATTATCTCGAGAGTGCAAAGTAGCCAAATGAAACTTTTACTGGATGTCCACTTACTTTATCAAATCTCATCTCCACCACACAGGACAAGTTTGCATCTGTTATAGTTTTGGAGAAAATTGTGGTCATTTCATTTATGCGCGAATGTGTTCAGATTGCTTTTCTATTGCATTTGGCACATGGTGACGATTATCTCGAGAGTGCAAAGTAGCCAAATGAAACTTTTACTGGATTTCCACTTACTTTATCAAATCTCATCTCCACCACACAGGACAAGTTTGCATCTGTTATAGTTTTGGAGAAAATTGTGGTCATTTCATTTATGCGCGAATGTGTTCAGATTGCTTTTCTATTGCATTTGGCACATGGTGATGATTATCTCGAGAGTGCAAAGTAGCCAAATGAAACTTTTACTGGATTTCCACTTACTTTATCAAATCTCATCTCCACCACACAGGACAAGTTTGCATCTGTTACAGTTTTGGAGAAAATTGTGGTCATTTCATTTATGCGCGAATGTGTTCAGATTGCTTTTCTATTGCATTTGGCACATGGTGACGATTATCTCGAGAGTGCAAAGTAGCCAAATGAAACTTTTACTGGATTTCCACTTACTTTATTAAATCTTATCTCCACCACACAGGAAAAGTTTGCATCTGTTATAGTTTTGGAGAAAATTGTGGTCATTTCATTGATGTGCGAATGTGTTCAGATTGCTTTTCTATTGCATTTGGCACATGGTGACGATTATCTCGAGAGTGCAAAGTAGCCAAATGAAACTTTTACTGGATTTCCACTTACTTTATCAAATCTCATCTCCACCACACAGGACAAGTATGCATCTGTTATAGTTTTGGAGAAAATTGTGGTCATTTCATTTATGCGCAAATGTGTTCAGATTGCTTTTCTATTGCATTTGGCACATGGTGACGATTATCTCGAGAGTGCAAAGTAGCCAAATGAAACTTTTACTGGATTTCCACTTACTTTATCAAATCTCATCTCCACCACACAGGACAAGTTTGCATCTGTTATAGTTTTGGAGAAAATTGTGGTAATTTCATTTATGCGCGAATGTGTTCAGATTGCTTTTCTATTGCATTTGGCACATGGTGACGATTATCTCGAGAGTGCAAAGTAGCCAAATGAAACTTTTACTGGATTTCCACTTACTTTATCAAATCTCATCTCCACCACACAGGACAAGTTTGCATCTGTTATAGTTTTGGAGAAAATTGTGGTCATTTCATTTATGCGCGAATGTGTTCATATTGCTTTTCTATTGCATTTGGCACATGGTGACGATTATCTCGAGAGTGCAAAGTAGCCAAATGAAACTTTTACTGGATTTCCACTTACTTTATCAAATCTCATCTCCACCACACAGGACAAGTTTGCATCTGTTATAGTTTTTGAGAAAATTGTGGTCATTTCATTTATGCGCGAATGTGTTCAGATTGCTTTTCTATTGCATTTGGCACATGGTGACGATTATCTCGAGAGTGCAAAGTAGCCAAATGAAACTTTTACTGGATTTCCACTTACTTTATCAAATCTCATCTCCACCACACAGGACAAGTTTGCATCTGTTATAGTTTTGGAGAAAATTGTGGTCATTTCATTTATGCGCGAATGTGTTCAGATTGCTTTTCTATTGCATTTGGCACATGGTGACGATTATCTCGAGAGTGCAAAGTAGCCAAATGAAACTTTTACTGGATTTCCACTTACTTTATCAAATCTCATCTCCACCACACAGGACAAGTTTGCATCTGTTATAGCTTTGGAGAAAATTGTGGTCATTTCATTGATGCGCGAATGTGTTCAGATTGCTTTTCTATTGCATTTGGCACATGGTGACGATTATCTCGAGAGTGCAAAGTAGCCAAATGAAACTTTTACTGGATTTCCACTTACTTTATCAAATCTCATCTCCACCACACAGGACAAGTTTGCATCTGTTATAGTTTTGGAGAAAATTGTGGTCATTTCATTTATGCGCGAATGTGTTCAGATTGCTTTTCTATTGCATTTGGCACATGGTGACGATTATCTCGAGAGTGCAAAGTAGCCAAATGAAACCATTTGGCACATGGTGACGATTATCTCGAGAGTGCAAAGTAGCCAAATGAAACTTTTACTGGATTTCCACTTACTTTATCAAATCTCATCTCCACCACACAGGACAAGTTTGCATCTGTTATAGTTTTGGAGAAAATTGTGGTCATTTCATTTATGCGCGAATGTGTTCAGATTGCTTTTCTATTGCATTTGGCACATGGTGACGATTATCTCGAGAGTGCAAAGTAGCCAAATGAAACTTTTACTGGATGTCCACTTACTTTATCAAATCTCATCTCCACCACACAGGACAAGTTTGCATCTGTTATAGTTTTGGAGAAAATTGTGGTCATTTCATTTATGCGCGAATGTGTTCAGATTGCTTTTCTATTGCATTTGGCACATGGTGACAATTATCTCGAGAGTGCAAAGTAGCCAAATGAAACTTTTACTGGATTTCGATTTACTTTATCAAATCTCATCTCCACCACACAGGACAAGTTTGCATCTGTTATAGTTTTGGAGAAAATTGTGGTCATTTCATTTATGCGCGAATGTGTTCAGATTGCTTTTCTATTGCATTTGGCACATGGTGACGATTATCTCGAGAGTGCAAAGTAGCCAAATGAAACTTTTACTGGATTTCCACTTACTTTATCAAATCTCATCTCCACCACACAGGACAAGTTTGCATCTGTTATAGTTTTGGAGAAAATTGTGGTCATTTCATTTATGCGCGAATGTGTTCAGATTGCTTTTCTATTGCATTTGGCACATGGTGATGATTATCTCGAGAGTGCAAAGTAGCCAAATGAAACTTTTACTGGATTTCCACATACTTTAGCAAATCTCATCTCCACCACACAGGACAAGTTTGCATCTGTTATAGTTTTGGAGAAAATTGTGGTCATTTCATTTAAGCGCGAATGTGTTCAGATTGCTTTTCTATTGCATTTGGCACATGGTGACGATTATCTCGAGAGTGCAAAGTAGCCAAATGAAACTTTTACTGGATTTCCACTTACTTTATCAAATCTCATCTCCACCACACAGGACAAGTTTGCATCTGTTATAGTTTTGGAGAAAATTGTGGTCATTTCATTTATGCGCGAATGTGTTCAGATTGCTTTTCTATTGCATTTGGCACATGGTGACGATTATCTCGAGAGTGCAAAGTAGCCAAATGAAACTTTTACTGGATTTCCACTTACTTTATCAAATCTCATCTCCACCACACAGGAAAAGTTTGCATCTGTTATAGTTTTGGAGAAAATTGTGGTCATTTCATTGATGCGCGAATGTATTCAGATTGCTTTTCTATTGCATTTGGCACATGGTGACGATTATATCGAGAGTGCAAAGTAGCCAAATGAAACTTTTACTGGATTTCCACTTACTTTATCAAATCTCATCTCCACCACACAGGACAAGTATGCATCTGTTATAGTTTTGGAGAAAATTGTGGTCATTTCATTTATGCGCGAATGTGTTCAGATTGCTTTTCTATTGCATTTGGCACATGGTGACGATTATCTCGAGAGTGCAAAGTAGCCAAATGAAACTTTTACTGGATTTCCACTTACTTTATCAAATCTCATCTCCACCACACAGGACAAGTTTGCATCTGTTATAGTTTTGGAGAAAATTGTGGTCATTTCATTTATGCGCGAATGTGTTCAGATTGCTTTTCTATTGCATTTGGCACATGGTGACGATTATCTCGAGAGTGCAAAGTAGCCAAATGAAACTTTTACTGGATGTCCACTTACTTTATCAAATCTCATCTCCACCACACAGGACAAGTTTGCATCTGTTATAGTTTTGGAGAAAATTGTGGTCATTTCATTTATGCGCGAATGTGTTCAGATTGCTTTTCTATTGCATTTGGCACATGGTGACGATTATCTCGAGAGTGCAAAGTAGCCAAATGAAACTTTTACTGGATTTCCACTTACTTTATCAAATCTCATCTCCACCACACAGGACAAGTTTGCATCTGTTATAGTTTTGGAGAAAATTGTGGTCATTTAATTTATGCGCGAATGTGTTCAGATTGCTTTTCTATTGCATTTGACACATGGTGACGATTATCTCGAGAGTGCAAAGTAGCCAAATGAAACTTTTACTGGATTTCCACTTACTTTATCAAATCTCATCTCCACCACACAGGACAAGTTTGCATCTGTTATAGTTTTGGAGAAAATTGTGGTCATTTCATTTATGCGCGAATGTGTTCAGATTGCTTTTCTATTGCATTTGGCACATGGTGACGATTATCTCGAGAGTGCAAAGTAGCCAAATGAAACTTTTACTGGATTTCCACTTACTTTATCAAATCTCATCTCCACCACACAGGACAAGTTTGCATCTGTTATAGTTTTGGAGAAAATTGTGGTCATTTCATTTATGCGCGAATGTGTTCAGATTGCTTTTCTATTGCATTTGGCACATGGTGACGATTATCTCGAGAGTGCAAAGTAGCCAAATGAAACTTTTACTGGATTTCCACTTACTTTATCAAATCTCATCTCCACCACACAGGACAAGTTTGCATCTGTTATAGTTTTGGAGAAAATTGTGGTCATTTCATTTATGCGCGAATGTGTTCAGATTGCTTTTCTATTGCATTTGGCACATGGTGACGATTATCTCGAGAGTGCAAAGTAGCCAAATGAAACTTTTACTGGATTTCCACTTACTTTATCAAATCTCATCTCCACCACACAGGACAAGTTTGCATCTGTTATAGTTTTGGAGAAAATTGTGGTCATTTCATTTATGCGCGAATGTGTTCAGATTGCTTTTCTATTGCATTTGGCACATGGTGACGATTATCTCGAGAGTGCAAAGTAGCCAAATGAAACTTTTACTGGATGTCCACTTACTTTATCAAATCTCATCTCCACCACACAGGACAAGTTTGCATCTGTTATAGTTTTGGAGAAAATTGTGGTCATTTCATTTATGCGCGAATGTGTTCAGATTGCTTTTCTATTGCATTTGGCACATGGTGATGATTATCTCGAGAGTGAAAAGTAGCCAAATGAAACTTTTACTGGATTTCCACTTACTTTATCAAATCTCATCTCCACCACACAGGACAAGTTTGCATCTGTTATAGTTTTGGAGAAAATTGTGGTCATTTCATTTATGCGCGAATGTGTTCAGATTGCTTTTCTATTGCATTTGGCACATGGTGACGATTATCTCGAGAGTGCAAAGTAGCCAAATGAAACTTTTACTGGATTTCCACTTACTTTATCAAATCTCATCTCCACCACACAGGAAAAGTTTGCATCTGTTATAGTTTTGGAGAAAATTGTGGTCATTTCATTGATGCGCGAATGTATTCAGATTGCTTTTCTATTGCATTTGGCACATGGTGACGATTATCTCGAGAGTGCAAAGTAGCCAAATGAAACTTTTACTGGATTTCCACTTACTTTATCAAATCTCATCTCCACCACACAGGACAAGTTTGCATCTGTTATAGTTTTGGAGAAAATTGTGGTCATTTCATTTATGCGCGAATGTGTTCAGATTGCTTTTCTATTGCATTTGGCACATGGTGACGATTATCTCGAGAGTGGAACGTAGCCAAATGAAACTTTTACTGGATGTCCACTTACTTTATCAAATCTCATCTCCACCACACAGGACAAGTTTGCATCTGTTATAGTTTTGGAGAAAATTGTGGTCATTTCATTTATGCGCGAATGTGTTCAGATTGCTTTTCTATTGCATTTGGCACATGGTGACGATTATCTCGAGAGTGCAAAGTAGCCAAATGAAACTTTTACTGGATTTCCACTTACTTTATCAAATCTCATCTCCACCACACAGGACAAGTTTGCATCTGTTATAGGTTTGGAGAAAATTGTGGTCATTTCATTTATGCGCGAATGTGTTCAGATTGCTTTTCTATTGCATTTGGCACATGGTGACGATTATCTCGAGAGTGCAAAGTAGCCAAATGAAACTTTTACTGGATTTCCACTTACTTTATCAAATCTCATCTCCACCACACAGGACAAGTTTGCATCTGTTATAGTTTTGGAGAAAATTGTGGTCATTTCATTTATGCGCGAATGTGTTCAGATTGCTTTTCTATTGCATTTGGCACATGGTGACGATTATCTCGAGAGTGCAAAGTAGCCAAATGAAACTTTTACTGGATTTCCACTTACTTTATCAAATCTCATCTCCACCACACAGGACAAGTTTGCATCTGTTATAGTTTTGGAGAAAATTGTGGTCATTTCATTTATGCGCGAATGTGTTCAGATTGCTTTTCTATTGCATTTGGCACATGGTGACGATTATCTCGAGAGTGCAAAGTAGCCAAATGAAACTTTTACTGGATTTCCACTTACTTTATCAAATCTCATCTCCACCACACAGGACAAGTTTGCATCTGTTATAGTTTTGGAGAAAATTGTGGTCATTTCATTTATGCGCGAATGTGTTCAGATTGCTTTTCTATTGCATTTGGCACATGGTGACGATTATCTCGAGAGTGGAAAGTAGCCAAATGAAACTTTTACTGGATGTCCACTTACTTTATCAAATCTCATCTCCACCACACAGGACAAGTTTGCATCTGTTATAGTTTTGGAGAAAATTGTGGTCATTTCATTTATGCGCGAATGTGTTCAGATT
The DNA here is from genome assembly GCF_048569485.1 of Anomaloglossus baeobatrachus. NCBI lineage: Eukaryota > Metazoa > Chordata > Amphibia > Anura > Aromobatidae > Anomaloglossus > Anomaloglossus baeobatrachus. Next base: position 182,211 of record NW_027441923.1, on the reverse strand, counting down.
GCTTTTCTATTGCATTTGGCACATGGTGACGATTATCTCGAGAGTGCAAAGTAGCCAAATGAAACTTTTACTGGATTTCCACTTACTTTATCAAATCTCATCTCCACCACACAGGACAAGTTTGCATCTGTTATAGTTTTGGAGAAAATTGTTGTCATTTCATTTATGCGCGAATGTGTTCAGATTGCTTTTCTATTGCATTTGGCACATGGTGACGATTATCTCGAGAGTGCAAAGTAGCCAAATGAAACTTTTACTGGATTTCCACTTACTTTATCAAATCTCATCTCCACCACACAGGACAAGTTTGCATCTGTTATAGTTTTGGAGAAAATTGTGGTCATTTCATTTATGCGCGAATGTGTTCAGATTGCTTTTCTATTGCATTTGGCACATGGTGACGATTATCTCGAGAGTGCAAAGTAGCCAAATGAAACTTTTACTGGATTTCCACTTACTTTATCAAATCTCATCTCCACCACACAGGACAAGTTTGCATCTGTTATAGTTTTGGAGAAAATTGTGGTCATTTCATTTATGCGCGAATGTGTTCAGATTGCTTTTCTATTGCATTTAACACATGGTGACGATTATCTCGAGAGTGCAAAGTAGCCAAATGAAACTTTTACTGGATTTCCACTTACTTTATCAAATCTCATCTCCACCACACAGGACAAGTTTGCATCTGTTATAGTTTTGGAGAAAATTGTGGTCATTTCATTTATGCGCGAATGTGTTCAGATTGCTTTTCTATTGCATTTGGCACATGGTGACGATTATCTCGAGAGTCCAAAGTAGCCAAATGAAACTTTTACTGGATGTCCACTTACTTTATCAAATCTCATCTCCACCACACAGGACAAGTTTGCATCTGTTATAGTTTTGGAGAAAATTGTGGTCATTTCATTTATGCGCGAATGTGTTCAGATTGCTTTTCTATTGCATTTGGCACATGGTGACGATTATCTCGAGAGTGCAAAGTAGCCAAATGAAACTTTTACTGGATGTCCACTTACTTTATCAAATCTCATCTCCACCACACAGGATAAGTTTGCATCTGTTATAGTTTTGGAGAAAATTGTGGTCATTTCATTTATGCGCGAATGTGTTCAGATTGCTTTTCTATTGCATTTGGCACATGGTGACGATTATCTTGAGAGTGCAAAGTAGCCAAATGAAACTTTTACTGGATTTCCACTTACTTTATCAAATCTCATCTCCACCACACAGGACAAGTTTGCATCTGTTATAGTTTTGGAGAAAATTGTGGTCATTTCATTTATGCGCGAATGTGTTCAGATTGCTTTTCTATTGCATTTGACACATGGTGACGATTATCTCGAGAGTGCAAAGTAGCCAAATGAAACTTTTACTGGATTTCCACTTACTTTATCAAATCTCATCTCCACCACACAGGACAAGTTTGCATCTGTTATAGTTTTGGAGAAAATTGTGGTCATTTCATATATGCGCGAATGTGTTCAGATTGCTTTTCTATTGCATGTGGCACATGGTGACGATTATCTCGAGAGTGCAAAGTAGCCAAATGAAACTTTTACTGGATTTCCACTTACTTTATCAAATCTCATCTCCACCACACAGGAAAAGTTTGCATCTGTTATAGTTTTGGAGAAAATTGTGGTCATTTCATTGATGCGCGAATGTATTCAGATTGCTTTTCTATTGCATTTGGCACATGGTGACGATTATCTCGAGAGTGCAAAGTAGCCAAATGAAACTTTTACTGGATTTCCACTTACTTTATCAAATCTCATCTCCACCACACAGGACAAGTATGCATCTGTTATAGTTTTGGAGAAAATTGTGGTCATTTCATTTATGCGCGAATGTGTTCAGATTGCTTTTCTATTGCATTTGGCACATGGTGACGATTATCTCGAGAGTGCAAAGTAGCCAAATGAAACTTTTACTGGATGTCCACTTACTTTATCAAATCTCATCTCCACCACACAGGACAAGTTTGCATCTGTTATAGTTTTGGAGAAAATTGTGGTCTTTTCATTTATGCGCGAATGTGTTCAGATTGCTTTTCTATTGCATTTGGCACATGGTGACGATTATCTCGAGAGTGCAAAGTAGCCAAATGAAACTTTTACTGGATTTCCACTTACTTTATCAAATCTCATCTCCACCACACAGGACAAGTTTGCATCTGTTATAGTTTTGGAGAAAATTGTGGTCATTTCATTTATGCGCGAATGTGTTCAGATTGCTTTTCTATTGCATTTGGCACATGGTGATGATTATCTCGAGAGTGCAAAGTAGCCAAATGAAACTTTTACTGGATTTCCACTTACTTTATCAAATCTCATCTCCACCACACAGGACAAGTTTGCATCTGTTATAGTTTTGGAGAAAATTGTGGTCATTTCATTTATGCGCGAATGTGTTCAGATTGCTTTTCTATTGCATTTGGCACATGGTGACGATTATCTCGAGAGTGCAAAGTAGCCAATTGAAACTTTTACTGGATTTCCACTTACTTTATCAAATCTCATCTCCACCACACAGGAAAAGTTTGCATCTGTTATAGTTTTGGAGAAAATTGTGGTCATTTCATTGATGCGCGAATGTATTCAGATTGCTTTTCTATTGCATTTGGCACATGGTGACGATTATCTCGAGAGTGCAAAGTAGCCAAATGAAACTTTTACTGGATTTCCACTTACTTTATCAAATCTCATCTCCACCACACAGGACAAGTTTGCATCTGTTATAGTTTTGGAGAAAATTGTGGTCATTTCATTTATGCGCGAATGTGTTCAGATTGCTTTTCTATTGCATTTGGCACATGGTGACGATTATCTCGAGAGTGCAAAGTAGCCAAATGAAACTTTTACTGGATTTCCACTTACTTTATCAAATCTCATCTCCACCACACAGGACAAGTTTGCATCTGTTATAGTTTTGGAGAAAATTGTGGTCATTTCATTTATGCGCGAATGTGTTCAGATTGCTTTTCTATTGCATTTGGCACATGGTGACGATTATCTCGAGAGTGGAAAGTAGCCAAATGAAACTTTTACTGGATGTCCACTTACTTTATCAAATCTCATCTCCACCACACAGGACAAGTTTGCATCTGTTATAGTTTTGGAGAAAATTGTGGTCATTTCATTTATGCGCGAATGTGTTCAGATTGCTTTTCTATTGCATTTGGCACATGGTGACGATTATCTCGAGAGTGCAAAGTAGCCAAATGAAACTTTTACTGGATTTCCACTTACTTTATCAAATCTCATCTCCACCACACAGGACAAGTTTGCATCTGTTATAGTTTTGGAGAAAATTGTGGTCATTTCATTTATGCGCGAATGTGTTCAGATTGCCTTTCTATTGCATTTGGCACATGGTGACGATTATCTCGAGAGTGCAAAGTAGCCAAATGAAACTTTTACTGGATGTCTACTTACTTTATCAAATCTCATCTCCACCACACAGGACAAGTTTGCATCTGTTATAGTTTTGGAGAAAATTGTGGTCATTTCATTTATGCGCGAATGTGTTCAGATTGCTTTTCTATTGCATTTGGCACATGGTGACGATTATCTCGAGAGTGCAAAGTAGCCAAATGAAACTTTTACTGGATGTCCACTTACTTTATCAAATCTCATCTCCACCACACAGGATAAGTTTGCATCTGTTATAGTTTTGGAGAAAATTGTGGTCATTTCATTTATGCGCGAATGTGTTCAGATTGCTTTTCTATTGCATTTGGCACATGGTGACGATTATCTCGAGAGTGCAAAGTAGCCAAATGAAACTTTTACTGGATTTCCACTTACTTTATCAAATCTCATCTCCACCACACAGGACAAGTTTGCATCTGTTATAGTTTTGGAGAAAATTGTGGTCATTTCATTTATGCGCGAATGTGTTCAGATTGCTTTTCTATTGCATTTGACACATGGTGACGATTATCTCGAGAGTGCAAAGTAGCCAAATGAAACTTTTACTGGATTTCCACTTACTTTATCAAATCTCATCTCCACCACACAGGACAAGTTTGCATCTGTTATAGTTTTGGAGAAAATTGTGGTCATTTCATATATGCGCGAATGTGTTCAGATTGCTTTTCTATTGCATGTGGCACATGGTGACGATTATCTCGAGAGTGCAAAGTAGCCAAATGAAACTTTTACTGGATTTCCACTTACTTTATCAAATCTCATCTCCACCACACAGGAAAAGTTTGCATCTGTTATAGTTTTGGAGAAAATTGTGGTCATTTCATTGATGCGCGAATGTATTCAGATTGCTTTTCTATTGCATTTGGCACATGGTGACGATTATCTCGAGAGTGCAAAGTAGCCAAATGAAACTTTTACTGGATTTCCACTTACTTTATCAAATCTCATCTCCACCACACAGGACAAGTATGCATCTGTTATAGTTTTGGAGAAAATTGTGGTCATTTCATTTATGCGCGAATGTGTTCAGATTGCTTTTCTATTGCATTTGGCACATGGTGACGATTATCTCGAGAGTGCAAAGTAGCCAAATGAAACTTTTACTGGATGTCCACTTACTTTATCAAATCTCATCTCCACCACACAGGACAAGTTTGCATCTGTTATAGTTTTGGAGAAAATTGTGGTCTTTTCATTTATGCGCGAATGTGTTCAGATTGCTTTTCTATTGCATTTGGCACATGGTGACGATTATCTCGAGAGTGCAAAGTAGCCAAATGAAACTTTTACTGGATTTCCACTTACTTTATCAAATCTCATCTCCACCACACAGGACAAGTTTGCATCTGTTATAGTTTTGGAGAAAATTGTGGTCATTTCATTTATGCGCGAATGTGTTCAGATTGCTTTTCTATTGCATTTGGCACATGGTGATGATTATCTCGAGAGTGCAAAGTAGCCAAATGAAACTTTTACTGGATTTCCACTTACTTTATCAAATCTCATCTCCACCACACAGGACAAGTTTGCATCTGTTATAGTTTTGGAGAAAATTGTGGTCATTTCATTTATGCGCGAATGTGTTCAGATTGCTTTTCTATTGCATTTGGCACATGGTGACGATTATCTCGAGAGTGCAAAGTAGCCAAATGAAACTTTTACTGGATTTCCACTTACTTTATCAAATCTCATCTCCACCACACAGGAAAAGTTTGCATCTGTTATAGTTTTGGAGAAAATTGTGGTCATTTCATTGATGCGCGAATGTATTCAGATTGCTTTTCTATTGCATTTGGCACATGGTGACGATTATCTCGAGAGTGCAAAGTAGCCAAATGAAACTTTTACTGGATTTCCACTTACTTTATCAAATCTCATATCCACCACACAGGACAAGTTTGCATCTGTTATAGTTTTGGAGAAAATTGTGGTCATTTCATTTATGCGCGAATGTGTTCAGATTTCTTTTCTATTGCATTTGGCACATGGTGACGATTATCTCGAGAGTGCAAAGTAGCCAAATGAAACTTTTACTAGATTTCCACTTACTTTATCAAATCTCATCTCCACCACACAGGACAAGTTTGCATCTGTTATAGTTTTGGAGAAAATTGTGGTCATTTCATTTATGCGCGAATGTGTTCAGATTGCTTTTCTATTGCATTTGGCACATGGTGACGATTATCTCGAGAGTGGAAAGTAGCCAAATGAAACTTTTACTGGATGTCCACTTACTTTATCAAATCTCATCTCCACCACACAGGACAAGTTTGCATCTGTTATAGTTTTGGAGAAAATTGTGGTCATTTCATTTATGCGCGAATGTGTTCAGATTGCTTTTCTATTGCATTTGGCACATGGTGACGATTATCTCGAGAGTGCAAAGTAGCCAAATGAAACTTTTACTGGATTTCCACTTACTTTATCAAATCTCATCTCCACCACACAGGACAAGTTTGCATCTGTTATAGTTTTGGAGAAAATTGTGGTCATTTCATTTATGCGCGAATGTGTTCAGATTGCTTTTCTATTGCATTTGGCACATGGTGACGATTATCTCGAGAGTGCAAAGTAGCCAAATGAAACTTTTACTGGATTTCCACTTACTTTATCAAATCTCATCTCCACCACACAGGACAAGTTTGCATCTGTTATAGTTTTGGAGAAAATTGTGGTCATTTCATTTATGCGCGAATGTGTTCAGATTGCTTTTCTATTGCATTTGGCACATGGTGACGATTATCTCGAGAGTGCAAAGTAGCCAAATGAAACTTTTACTGGATTTCCACTTACTTTATCAAATCTCATCTCCACCACACAGGACAAGTTTGCATCTGTTATAGTTTTGGAGAAAATTGTGGTCATTTCATTTATGCGCGAATGTGTTCAGATTGCTTTTCTATTGCATTTGGCACATGGTGACGATTATCTCGAGAGTGCAAAGTAGCCAAATGAAACTTTTACTGGATTTCCACTTACTTTATCAAATCTCATCTCCACCACACAGGACAAGTTTGCATCTGTTATAGTTTTGGAGAAAATTGTGGTCATTTCATTTATGCGCGAATGTGTTCAGATTGCTTTTCTATTGCATTTGGCACATGGTGACGATTATCTCGAGAGTGCAAAGTAGCCAAATGAAACTTTTACTGGATGTCCACTTACTTTATCAAATCTCATCTCCACCACACAGGACAAGTTTGCATCTGTTATAATTTTGGAGAAAATTGTGGTCATTTCATTTATGCGCGAATGTGTTCAGATTGCTTTTCTATTGCATTTGGCACATGGTGACGATTATCTCGAGAGTGCAAAGTAGCCAAATGAAACTTTTACTGGATTTCCACTTACTTTATCAAATCTCATCTCCACCACACAGGAAAAGTTTGCATCTGTTATAGTTTTGGAGAAAATTGTGGTCATTTCATTGATGCGCGAATGTATTCAGATTGCTTTTCTATTGCATTTGGCACATGGTGACGATTATCTCGAGAGTGCAAAGTAGCCAAATGAAACTTTTACTGGATTTTCACTTACTTTATCAAATCTCATCTCCACTACACAGGACAAGTATGCATCTGTTATAGTTTTGGAGAAAATTGTTGTCATTTCATTTATGCGCGAATGTGTTCAGATTGCTTTTCTATTGCATTTGGCACATGGTGACGATTATCTCGAGAGTGCAAAGTAGCCAAATGAAACTTTTACTGGATTTCCACTTACTTTATCAAATCTCATCTCCACCACACAGGACAAGTTTGCATCTGTTATAGTTTTGGAGAAAATTGTGGTCATTTCATTTATGCGCGAATGTGTTCAGATTGCTTTTCTATTGCATTTGGCACATGGTGACGATTATCTCGAGAGTGCAAAGTAGCCAAATGAAACTTTTACTGGATTTCCACTTACTTTATCAAATCTCATCTCCACCACACAGGACAAGTTTGCATCTGTTATAGTTTTGGAGAAAATTGTGGTCATTTCATTTATGCGCGAATGTGTTCAGATTGCTTTTCTATTGCATTTGACACATGGTGACGATTATCTCGAGAGTGCAAAGTAGCCAAATGAAACTTTTACTGGATTTCCACTTACTTTATCAAATCTCATCTCCACCACACAGGACAAGTTTGCATCTGTTATAGTTTTGGAGAAAATTGTGGTCATTTCATATATGCGCGAATGTGTTCAGATTGCTTTTCTATTGCATGTGGCACATGGTGACGATTATCTCGAGAGTGCAAAGTAGCCAAATGAAACTTTTACTGGATTTCCACTTACTTTATCAAATCTCATCTCCACCACACAGGAAAAGTTTGCATCTGTTATAGTTTTGGAGAAAATTGTGGTCATTTCATTGATGCGCGAATGTATTCAGATTGCTTTTCTATTGCATTTGGCACATGGTGACGATTATCTCGAGAGTGCAAAGTAGCCAAATGAAACTTTTACTGGATTTCCACTTACTTTATCAAATCTCATCTCCACCACACAGGACAAGTATGCATCTGTTATAGTTTTGGAGAAAATTGTGGTCATTTCATTTATGCGCGAATGTGTTCAGATTGCTTTTCTATTGCATTTGGCACATGGTGACGATTATCTCGAGAGTGCAAAGTAGCCAAATGAAACTTTTACTGGATTTCCACTTACTTTATCAAATCTCATCTCCACCACACAGGACACGTTTGCATCTGTTATAGTTTTGGAGAAAATTGTGGTCATTTCATTTATGCGCGAATGTGTTCAGATTGCTTTTCTATTGCATTTGGCACATGGTGACGATTATCTCGAGAGTGCAAAGTAGCCAAATGAAACTTTTATTGGATGTCCACTTACTTTATCAAATCTCATCTCCACCACACAGGACAAGTTTGCATCTGTTATAGTTTTGGAGAAAATTGTGGTCATTTCATTTATGCGCGAATGTGTTCAGATTGCTTTTCTATTGCATTTGGCACATGGTGACGATTATCTCGAGAGTGCAAAGTAGCCAAATGAAACTTTTACTGGATTTCCACTTACTTTATCAAATCTCATCTCCACCACACAGGACAAGTTTGCATCTGTTATAGTTTTGGAGAAAATTGTGGTCATTTCATTTATGCGCGAATGTGTTCAGATTGCTTTTCTATTGCATTTGGCACATGGTGATGATTATCTCGAGAGTGCAAAGTAGCCAAATGAAACTTTTACTGGATTTCCACTTACTTTATCAAATCTCATCTCCACCACACAGGACAAGTTTGCATCTGTTATAGTTTTGGAGAAAATTGTGGTCATTTCATTTATGCGCGAATGTGTTCAGATTGCTTTTCTATTGCATTTGGCACATGGTGACGATTATCTCGAGAGTGCAAAGTAGCCAAATGAAACTTTTACTGGATTTCCACTTACTTTATTAAATCTCATCTCCACCACACAGGAAAAGTTTGCATCTGTTATAGTTTTGGAGAAAACTGTGGTCATTTCATTGATGCGCGAATGTGTTCAGATTGCTTTTCTATTGCATTTGGCACATGGTGACGATTATCTCGAGAGTGCAAAGTAGCCAAATGAAACTTTTACTGGATTTCCACTTACTTTATCAAATCTCATCTCCACCACACAGGACAAGTATGCATCTGTTATAGTTTTGGAGAAAATTGTGGTCATTTCATTTATGCGCAAATGTGTTCAGATTGCTTTTCTATTGCATTTGGCACATGGTGACGATTATCTCGAGAGTGCAAAGTAGCCAAATGAAACTTTTACTGGATTTCCACTTACTTTATCAAATCTCATCTCCACCACACAGGACAAGTTTGCATCTGTTATAGTTTTGGAGAAAATTGTGGTCATTTCATTTATGCGCGAATGTGTTCAGATTGCTTTTCTATTGCATTTGGCACATGGTGACGATTATCTCGAGAGTGCAAAGTAGCCAAATGAAACTTTTACTGGATGTCCACTTACTTTATCAAATCTCATCTCCACCACACAGGACAAGTTTGCATCTGTTATAATTTTGGAGAAAATTGTGGTCATTTCATTTATGCGCGAATGTGTTCAGATTGCTTTTCTATTGCATTTGGCACATGGTGACGATTATCTCGAGAGTGCAAAGTAGCCAAATGAAACTTTTACTGGATTTCCACTTACTTTATCAAATCTCATCTCCACCACACAGGAAAAGTTTGCATCTGTTATAGTTTTGGAGAAAATTGTGGTCATTTCATTGATGCGCGAATGTATTCAGATTGCTTTTCTATTGCATTTGGCACATGGTGACGATTATCTCGAGAGTGCAAAGTAGCCAAATGAAACTTTTACTGGATTTTCACTTACTTTATCAAATCTCATCTCCACCACACAGGACAAGTATGCATCTGTTATAGTTTTGGAGAAAATTGTTGTCATTTCATTTATGCGCGAATGTGTTCAGATTGCTTTTCTATTGAATTTGGCACATGGTGACGATTATCTCGAGAGTGCAAAGTAGCCAAATGAAACTTTTACTGGATTTCCACTTACTTTATCAAATCTCATCTCCACCACACAGGACAAGTTTGCATCTGTTATAGTTTTGGAGAAAATTGTGGTCATTTCATTTATGCGCGAATGTGTTCAGATTGCTTTTCTTTTGCATTTGGCACATGGTGACGATTATCTCGAGAGTGCAAAGTAGCCAAATGAAACTTTTACTGGATGTCCACTTACTTTATCAAATCTCATCTCCACCACACAGGATAAGTTTGCATCTGTTATAGTTTTGGAGAAAATTGTGGTCATTTCATTTATGCGCGAATGTGTTCAGATTGCTTTTCTATTGCATTTGGCACATGGTGACGATTATCTCGAGAGTGCAAAGTAGCCAAATGAAACTTTTACTGGATTTCCACTTACTTTATCAAATCTCATCTCCACCACACAGGACAAGTTTGCATCTGTTATAGTTTTGGAGAAAATTGTGGTCATTTCATTTATGCGCGAATGTGTTCAGATTGCTTTTCTATTGCATTTGGCACATGGTGACGATTATCTCGAGAGTGCAAAGTAGCCAAATGAAACTTTTACTGGATTTCCACTTACTTTATCAAATCTCATCTCCACCACACAGGACAAGTTTGCATCTGTTATAGTTTTGGAGAAAATTGTGGTCATTTCATTTATGCGCGAATGTGTTCAGATTGCTTTTCTATTGCATTTGGCACATGGTGACGATTATCTCGAGAGTGCAAAGTAGCCAAATGAAACTTTTACTGGATGTCCACTTACTTTATCAAATCTCATCTCCACCACACAGGACAAGTTTGCATCTGTTATAGTTTTGGAGAAAATTGTGGTCATTTCATTTATGCGCGAATGTGTTCAGATTGCTTTTCTATTGCATTTGGCACATGGTGACGATTATCTCGAGAGTGCAAAGTAGCCAAATGAAACTTTTACTGGATTTCCACTTACTTTATCAAATCTCATCTCCACCACACAGGACAAGTTTGCATCTGTTATAGTTTTGGAGAAAATTGTGGTCATTTAATTTATGCGCGAATGTGTTCAGATTGCTTTTCTATTGCATTTGACACATGGTGACGATTATCTCGAGAGTGCAAAGTAGCCAAATGAAACTTTTACTGGATTTCCACTTACTTTATCAAATCTCATCTCCACCACACAGGACAAGTTTGCATCTGTTATAGTTTTGGAGAAAATTGTGGTCATTTCATTTATGCGCGAATGTGTTCAGATTGCTTTTCTATTGCATTTGGCACATGGTGACGATTATCTCGAGAGTGCAAAGTAGCCAAATGAAACTTTTACTGGATTTCCACTTACTTTATCAAATCTCATCTCCACCACACAGGACAAGTTTGCATCTGTTATAGTTTTGGAGAAAATTGTGGTCATTTCATTTATGCGCGAATGTGTTCAGATTGCTTTTCTATTGCATTTGGCACATGGTGACGATTATCTCGAGAGTGCAAAGTAGCCAAATGAAACTTTTACTGGATTTCCACTTACTTTATCAAATCTCATCTCCACCACACAGGACAAGTTTGCATCTGTTATAGTTTTGGAGAAAATTGTGGTCATTTCATTTATGCGCGAATGTGTTCAGATTGCTTTTCTATTGCATTTGGCACATGGTGACGATTATCTCGAGAGTGCAAAGTAGCCAAATGAAACTTTTACTGGATGTCCACTTACTTTATCAAATCTCATCTCCACCACACAGGACAAGTTTGCATCTGTTATAGTTTTGGAGAAAATTGTGGTCATTTCATTTATGCGCGAATGTGTTCAGATTGCTTTTCTATTGCATTTGGCACATGGTGATGATTATCTCGAGAGTGAAAAGTAGCCAAATGAAACTTTTACTGGATTTCCACTTACTTTATCAAATCTCATCTCCACCACACAGGACAAGTTTGCATCTGTTATAGTTTTGGAGAAAATTGTGGTCATTTCATTTATGCGCGAATGTGTTCAGATTGCTTTTCTATTGCATTTGGCACATGGTGACGATTATCTCGAGAGTGCAAAGTAGCCAAATGAAACTTTTACTGGATTTTCACTTACTTTATCAAATCTCATCTCCACCACACAGGACAAGTATGCATCTGTTATAGTTTTGGAGAAAATTGTTGTCATTTCATTTATGCGCGAATGTGTTCAGATTGCTTTTCTATTGCATTTGGCACATGGTGACGATTATCTCGAGAGTGCAAAGTAGCCAAATGAAACTTTTACTGGATTTCCACTTACTTTATCAAATCTCATCTCCACCACACAGGACAAGTTTGCATCTGTTATAGTTTTGGAGAAAATTGTGGTCATTTCATTTATGCGCGAATGTGTTCAGATTGCTTTTCTATTGCATTTGGCACATGGTGACGATTATCTCGAGAGTGCAAAGTAGCCAAATGAAACTTTTACTGGATGTCCACTTACTTTATCAAATCTCATCTCCACCACACAGGATAAGTTTGCATCTGTTATAGTTTTGGAGAAAATTGTGGTCATTTCATTTATGCGCGAATGTGTTCAGATTGCTTTTCTATTGCATTTGGCACATGGTGACGATTATCTCGAGAGTGCAAAGTAGCCAAATGAAACTTTTACTGGATTTCCACTTACTTTATCAAATCTCATCTCCACCACACAGGACAAGTTTGCATCTGTTATAGTTTTGGAGAAAATTGTGGTCATTTCATTTATGCGCGAATGTGTTCAGATTGCTTTTCTATTGCATTTGACACATGGTGACGATTATCTCGAGAGTGCAAAGTAGCCAAATGAAACTTTTACTGGATTTCCACTTACTTTATCAAATCTCATCTCCACCACACAGGACAAGTTTGCATCTGTTATAGTTTTGGAGAAAATTGTGGTCATTTCATATATGCGCGAATGTGTTCAGATTGCTTTTCTATTGCATGTGTCACATGGTGACGATTATCTCGAGAGTGCAAAGTAGCCAAATGAAACTTTTACTGGATTTCCACTTACTTTATCAAATCTCATCTCCACCACACAGGAAAAGTTTGCATCTGTTATAGTTTTGGAGAAAATTGTGGTCATTTCATTGATGCGCGAATGTATTCAGATTGCTTTTCTATTGCATTTGGCACATGGTGACGATTATCTCGAGAGTGCAAAGTAGCCAAATGAAACTTTTACTGGATTTCCACTTACTTTATCAAATCTCATCTCCACCACACAGGACAAGTATGCATCTGTTATAGTTTTGGAGAAAATTGTGGTCATTTCATTTATGCGCGAATGTGTTCAGATTGCTTTTCTATTGCATTTGGCACATGGTGACGATTATCTCGAGAGTGCAAAGTAGCCAAATGAAACTTTTACTGGATTTCCACTTACTTTATCAAATCTCATCTCCACCACACAGGACAAGTTTGCATCTGTTATAGTTTTGGAGAAAATTGTGGTCATTTCATTTATGCGCGAATGTGTTCAGATTGCTTTTCTATTGCATTTGGCACATGGTGACGATTATCTCGAGAGTGCAAAGTAGCCAAATGAAACTTTTACTGGATGTCCACTTACTTTATCAAATCTCATCTCCACCACACAGGACAAGTTTGCATCTGTTATAGTTTTGGAGAAAATTGTGGTCATTTCATTTATGCGCGAATGTGTTCAGATTGCTTTTCTATTGCATTTGGCACATGGTGACGATTATCTCGAGAGTGCAAAGTAGCCAAATGAAACTTTTACTGGATTTCCACTTACTTTATCAAATCTCATCTCCACCACACAGGACAAGTTTGCATCTGTTATAGTTTTGGAGAAAATTGTGGTCATTTCATGTATGCGCGAATGTGTTCAGATTGCTTTTCTATTGCATTTGGCACATGGTGATGATTATCTCGAGAGTGCAAAGTAGCCAAATGAAACTTTTACTGGATTTCCACTTACTTTATCAAATCTCATCTCCACCACACAGGACAAGTTTGCATCTGTTATAGTTTTGGAGAAAATTGTGGTCATTTCATTTATGCGCGAATGTGTTCAGATTGCTTTTCTATTGCATTTGGCACATGGTGACGATTATCTCGAGAGTGCAAAGTAGCCAAATGAAACTTTTACTGGATTTCCACTTACTTTATTAAATCTCATCTCCACCACACAGGAAAAGTTTGCATCTGTTATAGTTTTGGAGAAAATTGTGGTCATTTCATTGATGCGCGAATGTGTTCAGATTGCTTTTCTATTGCATTTGGCACATGGTGACGATTATCTCGAGAGTGCAAAGTAGCCAAATGAAACTTTTACTGGATTTCCACTTACTTTATCAAATCTCATCTCCACCACACAGGACAAGTATGCATCTGTTATAGTTTTGGAGAAAATTGTGGTCATTTCATTTATGCGCAAATGTGTTCAGATTGCTTTTCTATTGCATTTGGCACATGGTGACGATTATCTCGAGAGTGCAAAGTAGCCAAATGAAACTTTTACTGGATTTCCACTTACTTTATCAAATCTCATCTCCACCACACAGGACAAGTTTGCATCTGTTATAGTTTTGGAGAAAATTGTGGTCATTTCATTTATGCGCGAATGTGTTCAGATTGCTTTTCTATTGCATTTGGCACATGGTGACGATTATCTCGAGAGTGCAAAGTAGCCAAATGAAACTTTTACTGGATGTCCACTTACTTTATCAAATCTCATCTCCACCACACAGGACAAGTTTGCATCTGTTATAATTTTGGAGAAAATTGTGGTCATTTCATTTATGCGCGAATGTGTTCAGATTGCTTTTCTATTGCATTTGGCACATGGTGACGATTATCTCGAGAGTGCAAAGTAGCCAAATGAAACTTTTACTGGATTTCCACTTACTTTATCAAATCTCATCTCCACCACACAGGAAAAGTTTGCATCTGTTATAGTTTTGGAGAAAATTGTGGTCATTTCATTGATGCGCGAATGTATTCAGATTGCTTTTCTTTTGCATTTGGCACATGGTGACGATTATCTCGAGAGTGCAAAGTAGCCAAATGAAACTTTTACTGGATGTCCACTTACTTTATCAAATCTCATCTCAACCACACAGGATAAGTTTGCATCTGTTATAGTTTTGGAGAAAATTGTGGTCATTTCATTTATGCGCGAATGTGTTCAGATTGCTTTTCTATTGCATTTGGCACATGGTGACGATTATCTCGAGAGTGCAAAGTAGCCAAATGAAACTTTTACTGGATTTCCACTTACTTTATCAAATCTCATCTCCACCACACAGGACAAGTTTGCATCTGTTATAGTTTTGGAGAAAATTGTGGTCATTTCATTTATGCGCGAATGTGTTCAGATTGCTTTTTTATTGCATTTGGCACATGGTGACGATTATCTCGAGAGTGCAAAGTAGCCAAATGAAACTTTTACTGGATTTCCACTTACTTTATCAAATCTCATCTCCACCACACAGGACAAGTTTGCATCTGTTATAGTTTTGGAGAAAATTGTGGTCATTTCATTTATGCGCGAATGTGTTCAGATTGCTTTTCTATTGCATTTGGCACATGGTGACGATTATCTCGAGAGTGCAAAGTAGCCAAATGAAACTTTTACTGGATGTCCACTTACTTTATCAAATCTCATCTCCACCACACAGGACAAGTTTGCATCTGTTATAATTTTGGAGAAAATTGTGGTCATTTCATTTATGCGCGAATGTGTTCAGATTGCTTTTCTATTGCATTTGGCACATGGTGACGATTATCTCGAGAGTGCAAAGTAGCCAAATGAAACTTTTACTGGATTTCCACTTACTTTATCAAATCTCATCTCCACCACACAGGAAAAGTTTGCATCTGTTATAGTTTTGGAGAAAATTGTGGTCATTTCATTGATGCGCGAATGTATTCAGATTGCTTTTCTATTGCATTTGGCACATGGTGACGATTATATCGAGAGTGCAAAGTAGCCAAATGAAACTTTTACTGGATTTTCACTTACTTTATCAAATCTCATCTCCACCACACAGGACAAGTATGCATCTGTTATAGTTTTGGAGAAAATTGTTGTCATTTCATTTATGCGCGAATGTGTTCAGATTGCTTTTCTATTGCATTTGGCACATGGTGACGATTATCTCGAGAGTGCAAAGTAGCCAAATGAAACTTTTACTGGATTTCCACTTACTTTATCAAATCTCATCTCCACCACACAGGACAAGTTTGCATCTGTTATAGTTTTGGAGAAAATTGTGGTCATTTCATTTATGCGCGAATGTGTTCAGATTGCTTTTCTATTGCATTTGGCACATGGTGACGATTATCTCGAGAGTGCAAAGTAGCCAAATGAAACTTTTACTGGATGTCCACTTACTTTATCAAATCTCATCTCCACCACACAGGATAAGTTTGCATCTGTTATAGTTTTGGAGAAAATTGTGGTCATTTCATTTATGCGCGAATGTGTTCAGATTGCTTTTCTATTGCATTTGGCACATGGTGACGATTATCTCGAGAGTGCAAAGTAGCCAAATGAAACTTTTACTGGATTTCCACTTACTTTATCAAATCTCATCTCCACCACACAGGACAAGTTTGCATCTGTTATAGTTTTGGAGAAAATTGTGGTCATTTCATTTATGCGCGAATGTGTTCAGATTGCTTTTCTATTGCATTTGACACATGGTGACGATTATCTCGAGAGTGCAAAGTAGCCAAATGAAACTTTTACTGGATTTCCACTTACTTTATCAAATCTCATCTCCACCACACAGGACAAGTTTGCATCTGTTATAGTTTTGGAGAAAATTGTGGTCATTTCATATATGCGCGAATGTGTTCAGATTGCTTTTCTATTGCATGTGGCACATGGTGACGATTATCTCGAGAGTGCAAAGTAGCCAAATGAAACTTTTACTGGATTTCCACTTACTTTATCAAATCTCATCTCCACCACACAGGAAAAGTTTGCATCTGTTATAGTTTTGGAGAAAATTGTGGTCATTTCATTGATGCGCGAATGTATTCAGATTGCTTTTCTATTGCATTTGGCACATGGTGACGATTATCTCGAGAGTGCAAAGTAGCCAAATGAAACTTTTACTGGATTTCCACTTACTTTATCAAATCTCATCTCCACCACACAGGACAAGTATGCATCTGTTATAGTTTTGGAGAAAATTGTGGTCATTTCATTTATGCGCGAATGTGTTCAGATTGCTTTTCTATTGCATTTGGCACATGGTGACGATTATCTCGAGAGTGCAAAGTAGCCAAATGAAACTTTTACTGGATTTCCACTTACTTTATCAAATCTCATCTCCACCACACAGGACAAGTTTGCATCTGTTATAGTTTTGGAGAAAATTGTGGTCATTTCATTTATGCGCGAATGTGTTCAGATTGCTTTTCTATTGCATTTGGCACATGGTGACGATTATCTCGAGAGTGCAAAGTAGCCAAATGAAACTGTTACTGGATGTCCACTTACTTTATCAAATCTCATCTCCACCACACAGGACAAGTTTGCATCTGTTATAGTTTTGGAGAAAATTGTGGTCATTTCATTTATGCGCGAATGTGTTCAGATTGCTTTTCTATTGCATTTGGCACATGGTGACGATTATCTCGAGAGTGCAAAGTAGCCAAATGAAACTTTTACTGGATTTCCACTTACTTTATCAAATCTCATCTCCACCACACAGGACAAGTTTGCATCTGTTATAGTTTTGGAGAAAATTGTGGTCATTTCATTTATGCGCGAATGTGTTCAGATTGCTTTTCTATTGCATTTGGCACATGGTGATGATTATCTCGAGAGTGCAAAGTAGCCAAATGAAACTTTTACTGGATTTCCACTTACTTTATCAAATCTCATCTCCACCACACAGGACAAGTTTGCATCTGTTATAGTTTTGGAGAAAATTGTGGTCATTTCATTTATGCGCGAATGTGTTCAGATTGCTTTTCTATTGCATTTGGCACATGGTGACGATTATCTCGAGAGTGCAAAGTAGCCAAATGAAACTTTTACTGGATTTCCACTTACTTTATTAAATCTCATCTCCACCACACAGGAAAAGTTTGCATCTGTTATAGTTTTGGAGAAAATTGTGGTCATTTCATTGATGCGCGAATGTGTTCAGATTGCTTTTCTATTGCATTTGGCACATGGTGACGATTATCTCGAGAGTGCAAAGTAGCCAAATGAAACTTTTACTGGATTTCCACTTACTTTATCAAATCTCATCTCCACCACACAGGACAAGTATGCATCTGTTATAGTTTTGGAGAAAATTGTGGTCATTTCATTTATGCGCAAATGTGTTCAGATTGCTTTTCTATTGCATTTGGCACATGGTGACGATTATCTCGAGAGTGCAAAGTAGCCAAATGAAACTTTTACTGGATTTCCACTTACTTTATCAAATCTCATCTCCACCACACAGGACAAGTTTGCATCTGTTATAGTTTTGGAGAAAATTGTGGTCATTTCATTTATGCGCGAATGTGTTCAGATTGCTTTTCTATTGCATTTGGCACATGGTGACGATTATCTCGAGAGTGCAAAGTAGCCAAATGAAACTTTTACTGGATGTCCACTTACTTTATCAAATCTCATCTCCACCACACAGGACAAGTTTGCATCTGTTATAATTTTGGAGAAAATTGTGGTCATTTCATTTATGCGCGAATGTGTTCAGATTGCTTTTCTATTGCATTTGGCACATGGTGACGATTATCTCGAGAGTGCAAAGTAGCCAAATGAAACTTTTACTGGATTTCCACTTACTTTATCAAATCTCATCTCCACCACACAGGAAAAGTTTGCATCTGTTATAGTTTTGGAGAAAATTGTGGTCATTTCATTGATGCGCGAATGTATTCAAATTGCTTTTCTATTGCATTTGGCACATGGTGACGATTATCTCGAGAGTGCAAAGTAGCCAAATGAAACTTTTACTGGATTTTCACTTACTTTATCAAATCTCATCTCCACCACACAGGACAAGTATGCATCTGTTATAGTTTTGGAGAAAATTGTTGTCATTTCATTTATGCGCGAATGTGTTCAGATTGCTTTTCTATTGCATTTGGCACATGGTGACGATTATCTCGAGAGTGCAAAGTAGCCAAATGAAACTTTTACTGGATTTCCACTTACTTTATCAAATCTCATCTCCACCACACAGGACAAGTTTGCATCTGTTATAGTTTTGGAGAAAATTGTGGTCATTTCATTTATGCGCGAATGTGTTCAGATTGCTTTTCTATTGCATTTGGCACATGGTGACGATTATCTCGAGAGTGCAAAGTAGCCAAATGAAACTTTTACTGGATGTCCACTTACTTTATCAAATCTCATCTCCACCACACAGGATAAGTTTGCATCTGTTATAGTTTTGGAGAAAATTGTGGTCATTTCATTTATGCGCGAATGTGTTCAGATTGCTTTTCTATTGCATTTGGCACATGGTGACGATTATCTCGAGAGTGCAAAGTAGCCAAATGAAACTTTTACTGGATTTCCACTTACTTTATCAAATCTCATCTCCACCACACAGGACAAGTTTGCATCTGTTATAGTTTTGGAGAAAATTGTGGTCATTTCATTTATGCGCGAATGTGTTCAGATTGCTTTTCTATTGCATTTGGCACATGGTGACGATTATCTCGAGAGTGCAAAGTAGCCAAATGAAACTTTTACTGGATGTCCACTTACTTTATCAAATCTCATCTCCACCACACAGGACAAGTTTGCATCTGTTATAGTTTTGGAGAAAATTGTGGTCATTTCATTTATGCGCGAATGTGTTCAGATTGCTTTTCTATTGCATTTGGCACATGGTGACGATTATCTCGAGAGTGCAAAGTAGCCAAATGAAACTTTTACTGGATTTCCACTTACTTTATCAAATCTCATCTCCACCACACAGGACAAGTTTGCATCTGTTATAGTTTTGGAGAAAATTGTGGTCATTTCATTTATGCGCGAATGTGTTCAGATTGCTTTTCTATTGCATTTGGCACATGGTGATGATTATCTCGAGAGTGCAAAGTAGCCAAATGAAACTTTTACTGGATTTCCACTTACTTCATCAAATCTCATCTCCACCACACAGGACAAGTTTGCATCTGTTATAGTTTTGGAGAAAATTGTGGTCATTTCATTTATGCGCGAATGTGTTCAGATTGCTTTTCTATTGCATTTGGCACATGGTGACGATTATCTCGAGAGTGCAAAGTAGCCAAATGAAACTTTTACTGGATTTCCACTTACTTTATTAAATCTCATCTCCACCACACAGGAAAAGTTTGCATCTGTTATAGTTTTGGAGAAAATTGTGGTCATTTCATTGATGCGCGAATGTGTTCACATTGCTTTTCTATTGCATTTGGCACATGGTGACGATTATCTCGAGAGTGCAAAGTAGCCAAATGAAACTTTTACTGGATTTCCACTTACTTTATCAAATCTCATCTCCACCACACAGGACAAGTATGCATCTGTTATAGTTTTGGAGAAAATTGTGGTCATTTCATTTATGCGCAAATGTGTTCAGATTGCTTTTCTATTGCATTTGGCACATGGTGACGATTATCTCGAGAGTGCAAAGTAGCCAAATGAAACTTTTACTGGATTTCCACTTACTTTATCAAATCTCATCTCCACCACACAGGACAAGTTTGCATCTGTTATAGTTTTGGAGAAAATTGTGGTCATTTCATTTATGCGCGAATGTGTTCAGATTGCTTTTCTATTGCATTTGGCACATGGTGACGATTATCTTGAGAGTGCAAAGTAGCCAAATGAAACTTTTACTGGATTTCCACTTACTTTATCAAATCTCATCTCCACCACACAGGACAAGTTTGCATCTGTTATAGTTTTGGAGAAAATTGTGGTCATTTCATTTATGAGCGAATGTGTTCAGATTGCTTTTCTATTGCATTTGGCACATGGTGACGATTATCTCGAGAGTGCAAAGTAGCCAAATGAAACTTTTACTGGATTTCCACTTACTTTATCAAATCTCATCTCCACCACACAGGACAAGTTTGCATCTGTTATAGTTTTGGAGAAAATTGTGGTCATTTCATTTATGCGCGAATGTGTTCAGATTGCTTTTCTATTGCATTTGGCACATGGTGACGATTATCTCGAGAGTGCAAAGTAGCCAAATGAAACTTTTACTGGATTTCCACTTACTTTATCAAATCTCATCTCCACCACACAGGACAAGTTTGCATCTGTTATAGTTTTGGAGAAAATTGTGGTCATTTCATTTATGCGCGAATGTGTTCAGATTGCTTTTCTATTGCATTTGGCACATGGTGAGGATTATCTCGAGAGTGCAAAGTAGCCAAATGAAACTTTTACTGGATTTCCACTTACTTTATCAAATCTCATCTCCACCACACAGGACAAGTTTGCATCTGTTATAGCTTTGGAGAAAATTGTGGTCATTTCATTGATGCGCGAATGTGTTCAGATTGCTTTTCTATTGCATTTGGCACATGGTGACGATTATCTCGAGAGTGCAAAGTAGCCAAATGAAACTTTTACTGGATTTCCACTTACTTTATCAAATCTCATCTCCACCACACAGGACAAGTTTGCATCTGTTATAGTTTTGGAGAAAATTGTGGTCATTTCATTTATGCGCGAATGTGTTCAGATTGCTTTTCTATTGCATTTGGCACATGGTGACGATTATCTCGAGAGTGCAAAGTAGCCAAATGAAACTTTTACTGGATTTCCACTTACTTTATCAAATCTCATCTCCACCACACAGGACAAGTTTGCATCTGTTATAGTTTTGGAGAAAATTGTGGTCATTTCATTTATGCGCGAATGTGTTCAGATTGCTTTTCTATTGCATTTGGCACATGGTGACGATTATCTCGAGAGTGCAAAGTAGCCAAATGAAACTTTTACTGGATGTCCACTTACTTTATCAAATCTCATCTCCACCACACAGGACAAGTTTGCATCTGTTATAGTTTTGGAGAAAATTGTGGTCATTTCATTTATGCGCGAATGTGTTCAGATTGCTTTTCTATTGCATTTGGCACATGGTGACGATTATCTCGAGAGTGCAAAGTAGCCAAATGAAACTTTTACTGGATTTCCACTTACTTTATCAAATCTCATCTCCACCACACAGGACAAGTTTGCATCTGTTATAGTTTTGGAGAAAATTGTGGTCATTTCATTTATGCGCGAATGTGTTCAGATTGCTTTTCTATTGCATTTGGCACATGGTGACGATTATCTCGAGAGTGCAAAGTAGCCAAATGAAACTTTTACTGGATTTCCACTTACTTTATCAAATCTCATCTCCACCACACAGGACAAGTTTGCATCTGTTATAGTTTTGGAGAAAATTGTGGTCATTTCATTTATGCGCGAATGTGTTCAGATTGCTTTTCTATTGCATTTGGCACATGGTGACGATTATCTCGAGAGTGCAAAGTAGCCAAATGAAACTTTTACTGGATTTCCACTTACTTTATCAAATCTCATCTCCACCACACAGGACAAGTTTGCATCTGTTATAGTTTTGGAGAAAATTGTGGTCATTTCATTTATGCGCGAATGTGTTCAGATTGCTTTTCTATTGCATTTGGCACATGGTGACGATTATCTCGAGAGTGCAAAGTAGCCAAATGAAACTTTTACTGGATTTCCACTTACTTTATCAAATCTCATCTCCACCACACAGGACAAGTTTGCATCTGTTATAGTTTTGGAGAAAATTGTGGTCATTTCATTTATGAGCGAATGTGTTCAGATTGCTTTTCTATTGCATTTGGCACATGGTGACGATTATCTCGAGAGTGCAAAGTAGCCAAATGAAACTTTTACTGGATTTCCACTTACTTTATCAAATCTCATCTCCACCACACAGGACAAGTTTGCATCTGTTATAGTTTTGGAGAAAATTGTGGTCATTTCATTTATGCGCGAATGTGTTCAGATTGCTTTTCTATTGCATTTGGCACATGGTGACGATTATCTCGAGAGTGCAAAGTAGCCAAATGAAACTTTTACTGGATGTCCACTTACTTTATCAAATCTCATCTCCACCACACAGGACAAGTTTGCATCTGTTATAGTTTTGGAGAAAATTGTGGTCATTTCATTTATGCGCGAATGTGTTCAGATTGCTTTTCTATTGCATTTGGCACATGGTGACGATTATCTCGAGAGTGCAAAGTAGCCAAATGAAACTTTTACTGGATTTCCACTTACTTTATCAAATCTCATCTCCACCACACAGGACAAGTTTGCATCTGTTATAGTTTTGGAGAAAATTGTGGTCATTTAATTTATGCGCGAATGTGTTCAGATTGCTTTTCTATTGCATTTGGCACATGGTGACGATTATCTCGAGAGTGCAAAGTAGCCAAATGAAATTTTTACTGGATTTCCACTTACTTTATCAAATCTCATCTCCACCACACAGGACAAGTTTGCATCTGTTATAGTTTTGGAGAAAATTGTGGTCATTTCATTTATGCGCGAATGTGTTCAGATTGCTTTTCTATTGCATTTGGCACATGGTGACGATTATCTCGAGAGTGCAAAGTAGCCAAATGAAACTTTTACTGGATGTCCACTTACTTTATCAAATCTCATCTCCACCACACAGGACAAGTTTGCATCTGTTATAGTTTTGGAGAAAATTGTGGTCATTTCATTTATGCGCGAATGTGTTCAGATTGCTTTTCTATTGCATTTGGCACATGGTGACGATTATCTCGAGAGTGCAAAGTAGCCAAATGAAACTTTTACTGGATTTCCACTTACTTTATCAAATCTCATCTCCACCACACAGGACAAGTTTGCATCTGTTATAGTTTTGGAGAAAATTGTGGTCATTTCATTTATGCGCGAATGTGTTCAGATTGCTTTTCTATTGCATTTGGCACATGGTGATGATTATCTCGAGAGTGCAAAGTAGCCAAATGAAACTTTTACTGGATTTCCACTTACTTTATCAAATCTCATCTCCACCACACAGGACAAGTTTGCATCTGTTATAGTTTTGGAGAAAATTGTGGTCATTTCATTTATGCGCGAATGTGTTCAGATTGCTTTTCTATTCCATTTGGCACATGGTGACGATTATCTCGAGAGTGCAAAGTAGCCAAATGAAACTTTTACTGGATTTCCACTTACTTTATCAAATCTCATCTCCACCACACAGGAAAAGTTTGCATCTGTTATAGTTTTGGAGAAAATTGTGGTCATTTCATTGATGCGCGAATGTATTCAGATTGCTTTTCTATTGCATTTGGCACATGGTGACGATTATCTCGAGAGTGCAAAGTAGCCAAATGAAACTTTTACTGGATTTCCACTTACTTTATCAAATCTCATCTCCACCACACAGGAAAAGTATGCATCTGTTATTGTTTTGGAGAAAATTGTGGTCATTTCATTTATGCGCGAATGTGTTCAGATTGCTTTTCTATTGCATTTGGCACATGGTGACGATTATCTCGAGAGTGCAAAGTAGCTAAATGAAACTTTTACTGGATTTCCACTTACTTTATCAAATCTCATCTCCACCACACAGAACAAGTTTGCATCTGTTATAGTTTTGGAGAAAATTGTGGTCATTTCATTTATGCGCGAATGTGTTCAGATTGCTTTTCTATTGCATTTGGCACATGGTGACGATTATCTCGAGAGTGCAAAGTAGCCAAATGAAACTTTTACTGGATGTCCACTTACTTTATCAAATCTCATCTCCACCACACAGGACAAGTTTGCATCTGTTATAGTTTTGGAGAAAATTGTGGTCATTTCATTTATGCGCGAATGTGTTCAGATTGCTTTTCTATTGCATTTGGCACATGGTGACGATTATCTCGAGAGTGCAAAGTAGCCAAATGAAACTTTTACTGGATTTCCACTTACTTTATCAAATCTCATCTCCACCACACAGGACAAGTTTGCATCTGTTATAGTTTTGGAGAAAATTGTGGTCATTTCATTTATGCGCGAATGTGTTCAGATTGCTTTTCTATTGCATTTGGCACATGGTGATGATTATCTCGAGAGTGCAAAGTAGCCAAATGAAACTTTTACTGGATTTCCACTTACTTTATCAAATCTCATCTCCACCACACAGGACAAGTTTGCATCTGTTATAGTTTTGGAGAAAATTGTGGTCATTTCATTTATGCGCGAATGTGTTCAGATTGCTTTTCTATTGCATTTTGCACATGGTGATGATTATCTCGAGAGTGCAAAGTAGCCAAATGAAACTTTTACTGGATTTCCACTTACTTTATCAAATCTCATCTCCACCACACAGGACAAGTTTGCATCTGTTATAGTTTTGGAGAAAATTGTGGTCATTTCATTTATGCGCGAATGTGTTCAGATTGCTTTTCTATTGCATTTGGCACATGGTGATGATTATCTCGAGAGTGCAAAGTAGCCAAATGAAACTTTTACTGGATTTCCACTTACTTTATCAAATCTCATCTCCACCACACAGGACAAGTTTGCATCTGTTATAGTTTTGGAGAAAATTGTGGTCATTTCATTTATGCGCGAATGTGTTCAGATTGCTTTTCTATTGCATTTGGCACATGGTGACGATTATCTCGAGAGTGCAAAGTAGCCAAATGAAACTTTTACTGGATTTCCACTTACTTTTTTAAATCTCATCTCCACCACACAGGAAAAGTTTGCATCTGTTATAGTTTTGGAGAAAATTGTGGTCATTTCATTTATGCGCGAATGTGTTCAGATTGCTTTTCTATTGCATTTGGCACATGGTGACGATTATCTCGAGAGTGCAAAGTAGCCAAATGAAACTTTTACTGGATTTCCACTTACTTTATCAAATCTCATCTCCACCACACAGGACAAGTTTGCATCTGTTATAGTTTTGGAGAAAATTGTGGTCATTTCATTTATGCGCGAATGTGTTCAGATTGCTTTTCTATTGCATTTGGCACATGGTGACGATTATCTCGAGAGTGCAAAGTAGCCAAATGCAACTTTTACTGGATTTCCACTTACTTTATCAAATCTCATCTCCACCACACAGGACAAGTTTGCATCTGTTATAGTTTTGGAGAAAATTGTGGTAATTTCATTTATGCGCGAATGTGTTCAGATTGCTTTTCTATTGCATTTGGCACATGGTGACGATTATCTCGAGAGTGCAAAGTAGCCAAATGAAACTTTTACTGGATTTCCACTTACTTTATCAAATCTCATCTCCACCACACAGGACAAGTTTGCATCTGTTATAGCTTTGGAGAAAATTGTGGTCATTTCATTGATGCGCGAATGTGTTCAGATTGCTTTTCTATTGCATTTGGCACATGGTGACGATTATCTCGAGAGTGCAAAGTAGCCAAATGAAACTTTTACTGGATTTCCACTTACTTTATCAAATCTCATCTCCACCACACAGGACAAGTTTGCATCTGTTATAGTTTTGGAGAAAATTGTGGTCATTTCATTTATGCGCGAATGTGTTCAGATTGCTTTTCTATTGCATTTGGCACATGGTGACGATTATCTCGAGAGTGCAAAGTAGCCAAATGAAACTTTTACTGGATGTCCACTTACTTTATCAAATCTCATCTCCACCACACAGGACAAGTTTGCATCTGTTATAGTTTTGGACAAAATTGTGGTCATTTCATTTATGCGCGAATGTGTTCAGATTGCTTTTCTATTGCATTTGGCACATGGTGACGATTATCTCGAGAGTGCAAAGTAGCCAAATGAAACTTTTACTGGATTTCCACTTACTTTATCAAATCTCATCTCCACCACACAGGACAAGTTTGCATCTGTTATAGTTTTGGAGAAAATTGTGGTCATTTCATTTATGCGCGAATGTGTTCAGATTGCTTTTCTATTGCATTTGGCACATGGTGATGATTATCTCGAGAGTGCAAAGTAGCCAAATGAAACTTTTACTGGATTTCCACTTACTTTATCAAATCTCATCTCCACCACACAGGACAAGTTTGCATCTGTTATAGTTTTGGAGAAAATTGTGGTCATTTCATTTATGCGCGAATGTGTTCAGATTGCTTTTCTATTGCATTTGGCACATGGTGATGATTATCTCGAGAGTGCAAAGTAGCCAAATGAAACTTTTACTGGATTTCCACTTACTTTATCAAATCTCATCTCCACCACACAGGACAAGTTTGCATCTGTTATAGTTTTGGAGAAAATTGTGGTCATTTCATTTATGCGCGAATGTGTTCAGATTGCTTTTCTATTGCATTTTGCACATGGTGATGATTATCTCGAGAGTGCAAAGTAGCCAAATGAAACTTTTACTGGATTTCCACTTACTTTATCAAATCTCATCTCCACCACACAGGACAAGTTTGCATCTGTTATAGTTTTGGAGAAAATTGTGGTCATTTCATTTATGCGCGAATGTGTTCAGATTGCTTTTCTATTGCATTTGGCACATGGTGATGATTATCTCGAGAGTGCAAAGTAGCCAAATGAAACTTTTACTGGATTTCCACTTACTTTATCAAATCTCATCTCCACCACACAGGACAAGTTTGCATCTGTTATAGTTTTGGAGAAAATTGTGGTCATTTCATTTATGCGCGAATGTGTTCAGATTGCTTTTCTATTGCATTTGGCACATGGTGACGATTATCTCGAGAGTGCAAAGTAGCCAAATGAAACTTTTACTGGATTTCCACTTACTTTATCAAATCTCATCTCCACCACACAGGACAAGTTTGCATCTGTTATAGTTTTGGAGAAAATTGTGGTCATTTCATTTATGCGCGAATGTGTTCAGATTGCTTTTCTATTGCATTTGGCACATGGTGACGATTATCTCGAGAGTGCAAAGTAGCCAAATGCAACTTTTACTGGATTTCCACTTACTTTATCAAATCTCATCTCCACCACACAGGACAAGTTTGCATCTGTTATAGTTTTGGAGAAAATTGTGGTAATTTCATTTATGCGCGAATGTGTTCAGATTGCTTTTCTATTGCATTTGGCACATGGTGACGATTATCTCGAGAGTGCAAAGTAGCCAAATGAAACTTTTACTGGATTTCCACTTACTTTATCAAATCTCATCTCCACCACACAGGACAAGTTTGCATCTGTTATAGCTTTGGAGAAAATTGTGGTCATTTCATTGATGCGCGAATGTGTTCAGATTGCTTTTCTATTGCATTTGGCACATGGTGACGATTATCTCGAGAGTGCAAAGTAGCCAAATGAAACTTTTACTGGATTTCCACTTACTTTATCAAATCTCATCTCCACCACACAGGACAAGTTTGCATCTGTTATAGTTTTGGAGAAAATTGTGGTCATTTCATTTATGCGCGAATGTGTTCAGATTGCTTTTCTATTGCATTTGGCACATGGTGACGATTATCTCGAGAGTGCAAAGTAGCCAAATGAAACTTTTACTGGATGTCCACTTACTTTATCAAATCTCATCTCCACCACACAGGACAAGTTTGCATCTGTTATAGTTTTGGACAAAATTGTGGTCATTTCATTTATGCGCGAATGTGTTCAGATTGCTTTTCTATTGCATTTGGCACATGGTGACGATTATCTCGAGAGTGCAAAGTAGCCAAATGAAACTTTTACTGGATTTCCACTTACTTTATCAAATCTCATCTCCACCACACAGGACAAGTTTGCATCTGTTATAGTTTTGGAGAAAATTGTGGTCATTTCATTTATGCGCGAATGTGTTCAGATTGCTTTTCTATTGCATTTGGCACATGGTGATGATTATCTCGAGAGTGCAAAGTAGCCAAATGAAACTTTTACTGGATTTCCACTTACTTTATCAAATCTCATCTCCACCACACAGGACAAGTTTGCATCTGTTATAGTTTTGGAGAAAATTGTGGTCATTTCATTTATGCGCGAATGTGTTCAGATTGCTTTTCTATTGCATTTGGCACATGGTGATGATTATCTCGAGAGTGCAAAGTAGCCAAATGAAACTTTTACTGGATTTCCACTTACTTTATCAAATCTCATCTCCACCACACAGGACAAGTTTGCATCTGTTATAGTTTTGGAGAAAATTGTGGTCATTTCATTTATGCGCGAATGTGTTCAGATTGCTTTTCTATTGCATTTTGCACATGGTGATGATTATCTCGAGAGTGCAAAGTAGCCAAATGAAACTTTTACTGGATTTCCACTTACTTTATCAAATCTCATCTCCACCACACAGGACAAGTTTGCATCTGTTATAGTTTTGGAGAAAATTGTGGTCATTTCATTTATGCGCGAATGTGTTCAGATTGCTTTTCTATTGCATTTGGCACATGGTGATGATTATCTCGAGAGTGCAAAGTAGCCAAATGAAACTTTTACTGGATTTCCACTTACTTTATCAAATCTCATCTCCACCACACAGGACAAGTTTGCATCTGTTATAGTTTTGGAGAAAATTGTGGTCATTTCATTTATGCGCGAATGTGTTCAGATTGCTTTTCTATTGCATTTGGCACATGGTGACGATTATCTCGAGAGTGCAAAGTAGCCAAATGAAACTTTTACTGGATTTCCACTTACTTTTTTAAATCTCATCTCCACCACACAGGAAAAGTTTGCATCTGTTATAGTTTTGGAGAAAATTGTGGTCATTTCATTTATGCGCGAATGTGTTCAGATTGCTTTTCTATTGCATTTGGCACATGGTGACGATTATCTCGAGAGTGCAAAGTAGCCAAATGAAACTTTTACTGGATTTCCACTTACTTTATCAAATCTCATCTCCACCACACAGGACAAGTTTGCATCTGTTATAGTTTTGGAGAAAATTGTGGTCATTTCATTTATGCGCGAATGTGTTCAGATTGCTTTTCTATTGCATTTGGCACATGGTGACGATTATCTCGAGAGTGCAAAGTAGCCAAATGCAACTTTTACTGGATTTCCACTTACTTTATCAAATCTCATCTCCACCACACAGGACAAGTTTGCATCTGTTATAGTTTTGGAGAAAATTGTGGTAATTTCATTTATGCGCGAATGTGTTCAGATTGCTTTTCTATTGCATTTGGCACATGGTGACGATTATCTCGAGAGTGCAAAGTAGCCAAATGAAACTTTTACTGGATTTTCACTTACTTTATCAAATCTCATCTCCACCACACAGGACAAGTTTGCATCTGTTATAGCTTTGGAGAAAATTGTGGTCATTTCATTGATGCGCGAATGTGTTCAGATTGCTTTTCTATTGCATTTGGCACATGGTGACGATTATCTCGAGAGTGCAAAGTAGCCAAATGAAACTTTTACTGGATTTCCACTTACTTTATCAAATCTCATCTCCACCACACAGGACAAGTTTGCATCTGTTATAGTTTTGGAGAAAATTGTGGTCATTTCATTTATGCGCGAATGTGTTCAGATTGCTTTTCTATTGCATTTGGCACATGGTGACGATTATCTCGAGAGTGCAAAGTAGCCAAATGAAACTTTTACTGGATTTCCACTTACTTTATCAAATCTCATCTCCACCACACAGGACAAGTTTGCATCTGTTATAGTTTTGGAGAAAATTGTGGTCATTTCATTTATGCGCGAATGTGTTCAGATTGCTTTTCTATTGCATTTGGCACATGGTGACGATTATCTCGAGAGTGCAAAGTAGCCAAATGAAACTTTTACTGGATTTCCACTTACTTTATCAAATCTCATCTCCACCACACAGGACAAGTTTGCATCTGTTATAGTTTTGGAGAAAATTGTGGTCATTTCATTTATGCGCGAATGTGTTCAGATTGCTTTTCTATTGCATTTGGCACATGGTGACGATTATCTCGAGAGTGCAAAGTAGCCAAATGAAACTTTTACTGGATTTCCACTTACTTTATCAAATCTCATCTCCACCACACAGGACAAGTTTGCATCTGTTATAGTTTTGGAGAAAATTGTGGTCATTTCATTTATGCGCGAATGTGTTCAGATTGCTTTTCTATTGCATTTGGCACATGGTGATGATTATCTCGAGAGTGCAAAGTAGCCAAATGAAACTTTTACTGGATTTCCACATACTTTAGCAAATCTCATCTCCACCACACAGGACAAGTTTGCATCTGTTATAGTTTTGGAGAAAATTGTGGTCATTTCATTTATGCGCGAATGTGTTCAGATTGCTTTTCTATTGCATTTGGCACATGGTGACGATTATCTCGAGAGTGCAAAGTAGCCAAATGAAACTTTTACTGGATTTCCACTTACTTTTTCAAATCTCATCTCCACCACACAGGACAAGTTTGCATCTGTTATAGTTTTGGAGAAAATTGTGGTCATTTCATTTATGCGCGAATGTGTTCAGATTGCTTTTCTATTGCATTTGGCACATGGTGACGATTATCTCGAGAGTGCAAAGTAGCCAAATGAAACTTTTACTGGATGTCCACTTACTTTATCAAATCTCATCTCCACCACACAGGACAAGTTTGCATCTGTTATAGTTTTGGAGAAAATTGTGGTCATTTCATTTATGCGCGAATGTGTTCAGATTGCTTTTCTATTGCATTTGGCACATGGTGACGATTATCTCGAGAGTGAAAAGTAGCCAAATGAAACTTTTACTGGATTTCCACTTACTTTATCAAATCTCATCTCCACCACACAGGACAAGTTTGCATCTGTTATAGTTTTGGAGAAAATTGTGGTCATTTCATTTATGCGCGAATGTGTTCAGATTGCTTTTCTATTGCATTTGGCACATGGTGACGATTATCTCGAGAGTGCAAAGTAGCCAAATGAAACTTTTACTGGATGTCCACTTACTTTATCAAATCTCATCTCCACCACACAGGACAAGTTTGCATCTGTTATAGTTTTGGAGAAAATTGTGGTCATTTCATTTATGCGCGAATGTGTTCAGATTGCTTTTCTATTGCATTTGGCACATGGTGACGATTATCTCGAGAGTGCAAAGTAGCCAAATGAAACTTTTACTGGATTTCCACTTACTTTATCAAATCTCATCTCCACCACACAGGACAAGTTTGCATCTGTTATAGTTTTGGAGAAAATTGTGGTCATTTCATTTATGCGCGAATGTGTTCAGATTGCTTTTCTATTGCATTTGGCACATGGTGATGATTATCTCGAGAGTGCAAAGTAGCCAAATGAAACTTTTACTGGATTTCCACTTACTTTATCAAATCTCATCTCCACCACACAGGACAAGTTTGCATCTGTTACAGTTTTGGAGAAAATTGTGGTCATTTCATTTATGCGCGAATGTGTTCAGATTGCTTTTCTATTGCATTTGGCACATGGTGACGATTATCTCGAGAGTGCAAAGTAGCCAAATGAAACTTTTACTGGATTTCCACTTACTTTATTAAATCTCATCTCCACCACACAGGAAAAGTTTGCATCTGTTATAGTTTTGGAGAAAATTGTGGTCATTTCATTGATGCGCGAATGTGTTCAGATTGCTTTTCTATTGCATTTGGCACATGGTGACGATTATCTCGATAGTGCAAAGTAGCCAAATGAAACTTTTACTGGATTTCCACTTACTTTATCAAATCTCATCTCCACCACACAGGACAAGTATGCATCTGTTATAGTTTTGGAGAAAATTGTGGTCATTTCATTTATGCGCAAATGTGTTCAGATTGCTTTTCTATTGCATTTGGCACATGGTGACGATTATCTCGAGAGTGCAAAGTAGCCAAATGAAACTTTTACTGGATTTCCACTTACTTTATCAAATCTCATCTCCACCACACAGGACAAGTTTGCATCTGTTATAGTTTTGGAGAAAATTGTGGTCATTTCATTTATGCGCGAATGTGTTCAGATTGCTTTTCTATTGCATTTGGCACATGGTGACGATTATCTCGAGAGTGCAAAGTAGCCAAATGAAACTTTTACTGGATTTCCACTTACTTTATCAAATCTCATCTCCACCACACAGGACAAGTTTGCATCTGTTATAGTTTTGGAGAAAATTGTGGTCATTTCATTTATGCGCGAATGTGTTCATATTGCTTTTCTATTGCATTTGGCACATGGTGACGATTATCTCGAGAGTGCAAAGTAGCCAAATGAAACTTTTACTGGATTTCCACTTACTTTATCAAATCTCATCTCCACCACACAGGACAAGTTTGCATCTGTTATAGTTTTTGAGAAAATTGTGGTCATTTCATTTATGCGCGAATGTGTTCAGATTGCTTTTCTATTGCATTTGGCACATGGTGACGATTATCTCGAGAGTGCAAAGTAGCCAAATGAAACTTTTACTGGATTTCCACTTACTTTATCAAATCTCATCTCCACCACACAGGACAAGTTTGCATCTGTTATAGTTTTGGAGAAAATTGTGGTCATTTCATTTATGCGCGAATGTGTTCAGATTGCTTTTCTATTGCATTTGGCACATGGTGACGATTATCTCGAGAGTGCAAAGTAGCCAAATGAAACTTTTACTGGATTTCCACTTACTTTATCAAATCTCATCTCCACCACACAGGACAAGTTTGCATCTGTTATAGCTTTGGAGAAAATTGTGGTCATTTCATTGATGCGCGAATGTGTTCAGATTGCTTTTCTATTGCATTTGGCACATGGTGACGATTATCTCGAGAGTGCAAAGTAGCCAAATGAAACTTTTACTGGATTTCCACTTACTTTATCAAATCTCATCTCCACCACACAGGACAAGTTTGCATCTGTTATAGTTTTGGAGAAAATTGTGGTCATTTCATTTATGCGCGAATGTGTTCAGATTGCTTTTCTATTGCATTTGGCACATGGTGACGATTATCTCGAGAGTGCAAAGTAGCCAAATGAAACTTTTACTGGATTTCCACTTACTTTATCAAATCTCATCTCCACCACACAGGACAAGTTTGCATCTGTTATAGTTTTGGAGAAAATTGTGGTCATTTCATTTATGCGCGAATGTGTTCAGATTGCTTTTCTATTGCATTTGGCACATGGTGACGATTATCTCGAGAGTGCAAAGTAGCCAAATGAAACTTTTACTGGATTTCCACTTACTTTATCAAATCTCATCTCCACCACACAGGACAAGTTTGCATCTGTTATAGTTTTGGAGAAAATTGTGGTCATTTCATTTATGCGCGAATGTGTTCAGATTGCTTTTCTATTGCATTTGGCACATGGTGACGATTATCTCGAGAGTGCAAAGTAGCCAAATGAAACTTTTACTGGATGTCCACTTACTTTATCAAATCTCATCTCCACCACACAGGACAAGTTTGCATCTGTTATAGTTTTGGAGAAAATTGTGGTCATTTCATTTATGCGCGAATGTGTTCAGATTGCTTTTCTATTGCATTTGGCACATGGTGACGATTATCTCGAGAGTGCAAAGTAGCCAAATGAAACTTTTACTGGATTTCCACTTACTTTATCAAATCTCATCTCCACCACACAGGACAAGTTTGCATCTGTTATAGTTTTGGAGAAAATTGTGGTCATTTCATTTATGCGCGAATGTGTTCAGATTGCTTTTCTATTGCATTTGGCACATGGTGATGATTATCTCGAGAGTGCAAAGTAGCCAAATGAAACTTTTACTGGATTTCCACATACTTTAGCAAATCTCATCTCCACCACACAGGACAAGTTTGCATCTGTTATAGTTTTGGAGAAAATTGTGGTCATTTCATTTATGCGCGAATGTGTTCAGATTGCTTTTCTATTGCATTTGGCACATGGTGACGATTATCTCGAGAGTGCAAAGTAGCCAAATGAAACTTTTACTGGATGTCCACTTACTTTATCAAATCTCATCTCCACCACACAGGACAAGTTTGCATCTGTTATAGTTTTGGAGAAAATTGTGGTCATTTCATTTATGCGCGAATGTGTTCAGATTGCTTTTCTATTGCATTTGGCACATGGTGACGATTATCTCGAGAGTGCAAAGTAGCCAAATGAAACTTTTACTGGATTTCCACTTACTTTATCAAATCTCATCTCCACCACACAGGACAAGTTTGCATCTGTTATAGTTTTGGAGAAAATTGTGGTCATTTCATTTATGCGCGAATGTGTTCAGATTGCTTTTCTATTGCATTTGGCACATGGTGACGATTATCTCGAGAGTGCAAAGTAGCCAAATGAAACTTTTACTGGATTTCCACTTACTTTATCAAATCTCATCTCCACCACACAGGACAAGTTTGCATCTGTTATAGTTTTGGAGAAAATTGTGGTCATTTCATTTATGCGCGAATGTGTTCAGATTGCTTTTCTATTGCATTTGGCACATGGTGACGATTATCTCGAGAGTGCAAAGTAGCCAAATGAAACTTTTACTGGATTTCCACTTACTTTATCAAATCTCATCTCCACCACACAGGACAAGTTTGCATCTGTTATAGTTTTGGAGAAAATTGTGGTCATTTCATTTATGCGCGAATGTGTTCAGATTGCTTTTCTATTGCATTTGACACATGGTGACGATTATCTCGAGAGTGCAAAGTAGCCAAATGAAACTTTTACTGGATTTCCACTTACTTTATCAAATCTCATCTCCACCACACAGGACAAGTTTGCATCTGTTATAGTTTTGGAGAAAATTGTGGTCATTTCATTTATGCGCGAATGTGTTCAGATTGCTTTTCTATTGCATTTGGCACATGGTGACGATTATCTCGAGAGTGCAAAGTAGCCAAATGAAACTTTTACTGGATTTCCACTTACTTTATCAAATCTCATCTCCACCACACAGGACAAGTTTGCATCTGTTATAGTTTTGGAGAAAATTGTGGTCATTTCATTTATGCGCGAATGTGTTCAGATTGCTTTTCTATTGCATTTGGCACATGGTGACGATTATCTCGAGAGTGCAAAGTAGCCAAATAAAACTTTTACTGGATTTCCACTTACTTTATCAAATCTCATCTCCACCACACAGGACAAGTTTGCATCTGTTATAGTTTTGGAGAAAATTGTGGTCATTTCATTTATGCGCGAATGTGTTCAGATTGCTTTTCTATTGCATTTGGCACATGGTGACGATTATCTCGAGAGTGCAAAGTAGCCAAATGAAACTTTTACTGGATTTCCACTTACTTTATCAAATCTCATCTCCACCACACAGGACAAGTTTGCATCTGTTATAGTTTTGGAGAAAATTGTGGTCATTTCATTTATGCGCGAATGTGTTCAGATTGCTTTTCTATTGCATTTGGCACATGGTGACGATTATCTCGAGAGTGCAAAGTAGCCAAATGAAACTTTTACTGGATGTCCACTTACTTTATCAAATCATATCTCCACCACACAGGACAAGTTTGCATCTGTTATAGTTTTGGAGAAAATTGTGGTCATTTCATTGATGCGCGAATGTATTCAGATTGCTTTTCTATTGCATTTGGCACATGGTGACGATTATCTCGAGAGTGCAAAGTAGCCAAATGAAACTTTTACTGGATTTCCACTTACTTTATCAAATCTCATCTCCACCACACAGGACAAGTTTGCATCTGTTATAGTTTTGGAGAAAATTGTGGTCATTTCATTTATGCGCGAATGTGTTCAGATTGCTTTTCTATTGCATTTGGCACATGGTGACGATTATCTCGAGAGTGCAAAGTAGCCAAATGAAACTTTTACTGGATTTCCACTTACTTTATCAAATCTCATCTCCACCACACAGGACAAGTTTGCATCTGTTATAGTTTTGGAGAAAATTGTGGTCATTTCATTTATGCGCGAATGTGTTCAGATTGCTTTTCTATTGCATTTGGCACATGGTGACGATTATCTCGAGAGTGGAAAGTAGCCAAATGAAACTTTTACTGGATGTCCATTTACTTTATCAAATCTCATCTCCACCACACAGGACAAGTTTGCATCTGTTATAGTTTTGGAGAAAATTGTGGTCATTTCATTTAAGCGCGAATGTGTTCAGATTGCTTTTCTATTGCATTTGGCACATGGTGACGATTATCTCGAGAGTGCAAAGTAGCCAAATGAAACTTTTACTGGATTTCCACTTACTTTATCAAATCTCATCTCCACCACACAGGACAAGTTTGCATCTGTTATAGTTTTGGAGAAAATTGTGGTCATTTCATTTATGCGCGAATGTGTTCAGATTGCTTTTCTATTGCATTTGACACATGGTGACGATTATCTCGAGAGTGCAAAGTAGCCAAATGAATCTTTTACTGGATTTCCACTTACTTTATCAAATCTCATCTCCACCACACAGGTCAAGTTTGCATCTGTTATAGTTTTGGAGAAAATTGTGGTCATTTCATTTATGCGCGAATGTGTTCAGATTGCTTTTCTATTGCATTTGGCACATGGTGACGATTATCTCGATAGTGCAAAGTAGCCAAATGAAACTTTTACTGGATTTCCACTTACTTTATCAAATCTCATCTCCACCACACAGGACAAGTTTGCATCTGTTATAGTTTTGGAGAAAATTGTGGTCATTTCATTTATGCGCGAATGTGTTCAGATTGCTTTTCTATTGCATTTGGCACATGGTGACGATTATCTCGAGAGTGCAAAGTAGCCAAATGAAACTTTTACTGGATTTCCACTTACTTTATCAAATCTCATCTCCACCACACAGGACAAGTTTGCATCTGTTATAGTTTTGGAGAAAATTGTGGTCATTTCATTTATGCGCGAATGTGTTCAGATTGCTTTTCTATTGCATTTGGCACATGGTGACGATTATCTCGAGAGTGCAAAGTAGCCAAATGAAACTTTTACTGGATTTCCACTTACTTTATCAAATCTCATCTCCACCACACAGGACAAGTTTGCATCTGTTATAGTTTTGGAGAAAATTGTGGTCATTTCATTTATGCGCGAATGTGTTCAGATTGCTTTTCTATTGCATTTGGCACATGGTGACGATTATCTCGAGAGTGCAAAGTAGCCAAATGAAACTTTTACTGGATGTCCACTTACTTTATCAAATCTCATCTCCACCACACAGGACAAGTTTGCATCTATTATAGTTTTGGAGAAAATTGTGGTCTTTTCATTTATGCGCGAATGTGTTCAGATTGCTTTTCTATTGCATTTGGCACATGGTGACGATTATCTCGAGAGTGCAAAGTAGCCAAATGAAACTTTTACTGGATTTCCACTTACTTTATCAAATCTCATCTCCACCACACAGGACAAGTTTGCATCTGTTATAGTTTTGGAGAAAATTGTGGTCATTTCATTTATGCGCGAATGTGTTCAGATTGCTTTTCTATTGCATTTGGCACATGGTGATGATTATCTCGAGAGTGCAAAGTAGCCAAATGAAACTTTTACTGGATTTCCACTTACTTTATCAAATCTCATCTCCACCACACAGGACAAGTTTGCATCTGTTATAGTTTTGGAGAAAATTGTGGTCATTTCATTTATGCGCGAATGTGTTCAGATTGCTTTTCTATTGCATTTGGCACATGGTGACGATTATCTCGAGAGTGCAAAGTAGCCAAATGAAACTTTTACTGGATTTCCACTTACTTTATCAAATCTCATCTCCACCACACAGGAAAAGTTTGCATCTGTTATAGTTTTGGAGAAAATTGTGGTCATTTCATTGATGCGCGAATGTATTCAGATTGCTTTTCTATTGCATTTGGCACATGGTGACGATTATCTCGAGAGTGCAAAGTAGCCAAATGAAACTTTTACTGGATTTCCACTTACTTTATCAAATCTCATCTCCACCACACAGGACAAGTTTGCATCTGTTATAGTTTTGGAGAAAATTGTGGTCATTTCATTTATGCGCGAATGTGTTCAGATTGCTTTTCTATTGCATTTGGCACATGGTGACGATTATCTCGAGAGTGCAAAGTAGCCAAATGAAACTTTTACTGGATTTCCACTTACTTTATCAAATCTCATCTCCACCACACAGGAAAAGTTTGCATCTGTTATAGTTTTGGAGAAAATTGTGGTCATTTCATTGATGCGCGAATGTATTCAGATTGCTTTTCTATTGCATTTGGCACATGGTGACGATTATCTCGAGAGTGCAAAGTAGCCAAATGAAACTTTTACTGGATTTCCACTTACTTTATCAAATCTCATCTCCACCACACAGGACAAGTTTGCATCTGTTATAGTTTTGGAGAAAATTGTGGTCATTTCATTTATGCGCGAATGTGTTCAGATTGCTTTTCTATTGCATTTGGCACATGGTGACGATTATCTCGAGAGTGCAAAGTAGCCAAATGAAACTTTTACTGGATTTCCACTTACTTTATCAAATCTCATCTCCACCACACAGGAAAAGTTTGCATCTGTTATAGTTTTGGAGAAAATTGTGGTCATTTCATTGATGCGCGAATGTATTCAGATTGCTTTTCTATTGCATTTGGCACATGGTGACGATTATCTCGAGAGTGCAAAGTAGCCAAATGAAACTTTTACTGGATTTCCACTTACTTTATCAAATCTCATCTCCACCACACAGGACAAGTTTGCATCTGTTATAGTTTTGGAGAAAATTGTGGTCATTTCATTTATGCGCGAATGTGTTCAGATTGCTTTTCTATTGCATTTGGCACATGGTGACGATTATCTCGAGAGTGCAAAGTAGCCAAATGAAACTTTTAC
This sequence comes from Anomaloglossus baeobatrachus, assembly GCF_048569485.1. Lineage (NCBI taxonomy): Eukaryota > Metazoa > Chordata > Amphibia > Anura > Aromobatidae > Anomaloglossus > Anomaloglossus baeobatrachus. The sequence continues at coordinate 142,708 of NW_027441923.1, read as the reverse complement.
TGGATTTCCACTTACTTTATCAAATCTCATCTCCACCACACAGGACAAGTTTGCATCTGTTATAGTTTTGGAGAAAATTGTGGTCATTTCATTTATGCGCGAATGTGTTCAGATTGCTTTTCTATTGCATTTGGCACATGGTGACGATTATCTCGAGAGTGGAAAGTAGCCAAATGAAACTTTTACTGGATGTCCACTTACTTTATCAAATCTCATCTCCACCACACAGGACAAGTTTGCATCTGTTATAGTTTTGGAGAAAATTGTGGTCATTTCATTTATGCGCGAATGTGTTCAGATTGCTTTTCTATTGCATTTGGCACATGGTGACGATTATCTCGAGAGTGCAAAGTAGCCAAATGAAACTTTTACTGGATTTCCACTTACTTTATCAAATCTCATCTCCACCACACAGGACAAGTTTGCATCTGTTATAGTTTTGGAGAAAATTGTGGTCATTTCATTTATGCGCGAATGTGTTCAGATTGCTTTTCTATTGCATTTGACACATGGTGACGATTATCTCGAGAGTGCAAAGTAGCCAAATGAAACTTTTACTGGATTTCCACTTACTTTATCAAATCTCATCTCCACCACACAGGACAAGTTTGCATCTGTTATAGTTTTGGAGAAAATTGTGGTCATTTCATTTATGCGCGAATGTGTTCAGATTGCTTTTCTATTGCATTTGGCACATGGTGACGATTATCTCGAGAGTGCAAAGTAGCCAAATGAAACTTTTACTGGATTTCCACTTACTTTATCAAATCTCATCTCCACCACACAGGACAAGTTTGCATCTGTTATAGTTTTGGAGAAAATTGTGGTCATTTCATTTATGCGCGAATGTGTTCAGATTGCTTTTCTATTGCATTTGGCACATGGTGACGATTATCTCGAGAGTGCAAAGTAGCCAAATGAAACTTTTACTGGATTTCCACTTACTTTATCAAATCTCATCTCCACCACACAGGACAAGTTTGCATCTGTTATAGTTTTGGAGAAAATTGTGATCATTTCATTTATGCGCGAATGTGTTCAGATTGCTTTTCTATTGCATTTGGCACATGGTGACGATTATCTCGAGAGTGCAAAGTAGCCAAATGAAACTTTTACTGGATTTCCACTTACTTTATCAAATCTCATCTCCACCACACAGGACAAGTTTGCATCTGTTATAGTTTTGGAGAAAATTGTGGTCATTTCATTTATGCGCGAATGTGTTCAGATTGCTTTTCTATTGCATTTGGCACATGGTGACGATTATCTCGAGAGTGCAAAGTAGCCAAATGAAACTTTTACTGGATTTCCACTTACTTTATCAAATCTCATCTCCACCACACAGGACAAGTTTGCATCTGTTATAGTTTTGGAGAAAATTGTGGTCATTTCATTTATGCGCGAATGTGTTCAGATTGCTTTTCTATTGCATTTGGCACATGGTGACGATTATCTCGAGAGTGCAAAGTAGCCAAATGAAACTTTTACTGGATGTCCACTTACTTTATCAAATCTCATCTCCACCACACAGGACAAGTTTGCATCTGTTATAGTTTTGGAGAAAATTGTGGTCTTTTCATTTATGCGCGAATGTGTTCAGATTGCTTTTCTATTGCATTTGGCACATGGTGACGATTATCTCGAGAGTGCAAAGTAGCCAAATGAAACTTTTACTGGATTTCCACTTACTTTATCAAATCTCATCTCCACCACACAGGACAAGTTTGCATCTGTTATAGTTTTGGAGAAAATTGTGGTCATTTCATTTATGCGCGAATGTGTTCAGATTGCTTTTCTATTGCATTTGGCACATGGTGATGATTATCTCGAGAGTGCAAAGTAGCCAAATGAAACTTTTACTGGATTTCCACTTACTTTATCAAATCTCATCTCCACCACACAGGACAAGTTTGCATCTGTTATAGTTTTGGAGAAAATTGTGGTCATTTCATTTATGCGCGAATGTGTTCAGATTGCTTTTCTATTGCATTTGGCACATGGTGACGATTATCTCGAGAGTGCAAAGTAGCCAAATGAAACTTTTACTGGATTTCCACTTACTTTATCAAATCTCATCTCCACCACACAGGAAAAGTTTGCATCTGTTATAGTTTTGGAGAAAATTGTGGTCATTTCATTTATGCGCGAATGTGTTCAGATTGCTTTTCTATTGCATTTGGCACATGGTGACGATTATCTCGAGAGTGCAAAGTAGCCAAATGAAACTTTTACTGGATGTCCACTTACTTTATCAAATCATATCTCCACCACACAGGACAAGTTTGCATCTGTTATAGTTTTGGAGAAAATTGTGGTCATTTCATTTATGCGCGAATGTGTTCAGATTGCTTTTCTATTGCATTTGGCACATGGTGATGATTATCTCGAGAGTGAAAAGTAGCCAAATGAAACTTTTACTGGATTTCCACTTACTTTATCAAATCTCATCTCCACCACACAGGACAAGTTTGCATCTGTTATAGTTTTGGAGAAAATTGTGGTCATTTCATTTATGCGCGAATGTGTTCAGATTGCTTTTCTATTGCATTTGGCACATGGTGACGATTATCTCGAGAGTGCAAAGTAGCCAAATGAAACTTTTACTGGATTTCCACTTACTTTATCAAATCTCATCTCCACCACACAGGAAAAGTTTGCATCTGTTATAGTTTTGGAGAAAATTGTGGTCATTTCATTGATGCGCGAATGTATTCAGATTGCTTTTCTATTGCATTTGGCACATGGTGACGATTATCTCGAGAGTGCAAAGTAGCCAAATGAAACTTTTACTGGATTTCCACTTACTTTATCAAATCTCATCTCCACCACACAGGACAAGTTTGCATCTGTTATAGTTTTGGAGAAAATTGTGGTCATTTCATTTATGCGCGAATGTGTTCAGATTGCTTTTCTATTGCATTTGGCACATGGTGACGATTATCTCGAGAGTGCAAAGTAGCCAAATGAAACTTTTACTGGATTTCCACTTACTTTATCAAATCTCATCTCCACCACACAGGACAAGTTTGCATCTGTTATAGTTTTGGAGAAAATTGTGGTCATTTCATTTATGCGCGAATGTGTTCAGATTGCTTTTCTATTGCATTTGGCACATGGTGACGATTATCTCGAGAGTGCAAAGTAGCCAAATGAAACTTTTACTGGATTTCCACTTACTTTATCAAATCTCATCTCCACCACACAGGAAAAGTTTGCATCTGTTATAGTTTTGGAGAAAATTGTGGTCATTTCATTTATGCGCGAATGTGTTCAGATTGCTTTTCTATTGCATTTGGCACATGGTGACGATTATCTCGAGAGTGCAAAGTAGCCAAATGAAACTTTTACTGGATGTCCACTTACTTTATCAAATCATATCTCCACCACACAGGACAAGTTTGCATCTGTTATAGTTTTGGAGAAAATTGTGGTCATTTCATTTATGCGCGAATGTGTTCAGATTGCTTTTCTATTGCATTTGGCACATGGTGATGATTATCTCGAGAGTGAAAAGTAGCCAAATGAAACTTTTACTGGATTTCCACTTACTTTATCAAATCTCATCTCCACCACACAGGACAAGTTTGCATCTGTTATAGTTTTGGAGAAAATTGTGGTCATTTCATTTATGCGCGAATGTGTTCAGATTGCTTTTCTATTGCATTTGGCACATGGTGACGATTATCTCGAGAGTGCAAAGTAGCCAAATGAAACTTTTACTGGATTTCCACTTACTTTATCAAATCTCATCTCCACCACACAGGAAAAGTTTGCATCTGTTATAGTTTTGGAGAAAATTGTGGTCATTTCATTGATGCGCGAATGTATTCAGATTGCTTTTCTATTGCATTTGGCACATGGTGACGATTATCTCGAGAGTGCAAAGTAGCCAAATGAAACTTTTACTGGATTTCCACTTACTTTATCAAATCTCATCTCCACCACACAGGACAAGTTTGCATCTGTTATAGTTTTGGAGAAAATTGTGGTCATTTCATTTATGCGCGAATGTGTTCAGATTGCTTTTCTATTGCATTTGGCACATGGTGACGATTATCTCGAGAGTGCAAAGTAGCCAAATGAAACTTTTACTGGATTTCCACTTACTTTATCAAATCTCATCTCCACCACACAGGACAAGTTTGCATCTGTTATAGTTTTGGAGAAAATTGTGGTCATTTCATTTATGCGCGAATGTGTTCAGATTGCTTTTCTATTGCATTTGGCACATGGTGACGATTATCTCGAGAGTGGAAAGTAGCCAAATGAAACTTTTACTGGATGTCCATTTACTTTATCAAATCTCATCTCCACCACACAGGACAAGTTTGCATCTGTTATAGTTTTGGAGAAAATTGTGGTCATTTCATTTAAGCGCGAATGTGTTCAGATTGCTTTTCTATTGCATTTGGCACATGGTGACGATTATCTCGAGAGTGCAAAGTAGCCAAATGAAACTTTTACTGGATTTCCACTTACTTTATCAAATCTCATCTCCACCACACAGGACAAGTTTGCATCTGTTATAGTTTTGGAGAAAATTGTGGTCATTTCATTTATGCGCGAATGTGTTCAGATTGCTTTTCTATTGCATTTGACACATGGTGACGATTATCTCGAGAGTGCAAAGTAGCCAAATGAATCTTTTACTGGATTTCCACTTACTTTATCAAATCTCATCTCCACCACACAGGTCAAGTTTGCATCTGTTATAGTTTTGGAGAAAATTGTGGTCATTTCATTTATGCGCGAATGTGTTCAGATTGCTTTTCTATTGCATTTGGCACATGGTGACGATTATCTCGAGAGTGCAAAGTAGCCAAATGAAACTTTTACTGGATTTCCACTTACTTTATCAAATCTCATCTCCACCACACAGGACAAGTTTGCATCTGTTATAGTTTTGGAGAAAATTGTGGTCATTTCATTTATGCGCGAATGTGTTCAGATTGCTTTTCTATTGCATTTGGCACATGGTGACGATTATCTCGAGAGTGCAAAGTAGCCAAATGAAACTTTTACTGGATTTCCACTTACTTTATCAAATCTCATCTCCACCACACAGGACAAGTTTGCATCTGTTATAGTTTTGGAGAAAATTGTGGTCATTTCATTTATGCGCGAATGTGTTCAGATTGCTTTTCTATTGCATTTGGCACATGGTGACGATTATCTCGAGAGTGCAAAGTAGCCAAATGAAACTTTTACTGGATTTCCACTTACTTTATCAAATCTCATCTCCACCACACAGGACAAGTTTGCATCTGTTATAGTTTTGGAGAAAATTGTGGTCATTTCATTTATGCGCGAATGTGTTCAGATTGCTTTTCTATTGCATTTGGCACATGGTGACGATTATCTCGAGAGTGCAAAGTAGCCAAATGAAACTTTTACTGGATGTCCACTTACTTTATCAAATCTCATCTCCACCACACAGGACAAGTTTGCATCTGTTATAGTTTTGGAGAAAATTGTGGTCTTTTCATTTATGCGCGAATGTGTTCAGATTGCTTTTCTATTGCATTTGGCACATGGTGACGATTATCTCGAGAGTGCAAAGTAGCCAAATGAAACTTTTACTGGATTTCCACTTACTTTATCAAATCTCATCTCCACCACACAGGACAAGTTTGCATCTGTTATAGTTTTGGAGAAAATTGTGGTCATTTCATTTATGCGCGAATGTGTTCAGATTGCTTTTCTATTGCATTTGGCACATGGTGATGATTATCTCGAGAGTGCAAAGTAGCCAAATGAAACTTTTACTGGATTTCCACTTACTTTATCAAATCTCATCTCCACCACACAGGACAAGTTTGCATCTGTTATAGTTTTGGAGAAAATTGTGGTCATTTCATTTATGCGCGAATGTGTTCAGATTGCTTTTCTATTGCATTTGGCACATGGTGACGATTATCTCGAGAGTGCAAAGTAGCCAAATGAAACTTTTACTGGATTTCCACTTACTTTATCAAATCTCATCTCCACCACACAGGAAAAGTTTGCATCTGTTATAGTTTTGGAGAAAATTGTGGTCATTTCATTGATGCGCGAATGTATTCAGATTGCTTTTCTATTGCATTTGGCACATGGTGACGATTATCTCGAGAGTGCAAAGTAGCCAAATGAAACTTTTACTGGATTTCCACTTACTTTATCAAATCTCATCTCCACCACACAGGACAAGTTTGCATCTGTTATAGTTTTGGAGAAAATTGTGGTCATTTCATTTATGCGCGAATGTGTTCAGATTGCTTTTCTATTGCATTTGGCACATGGTGACGATTATCTCGAGAGTGCAAAGTAGCCAAATGAAACTTTTACTGGATTTCCACTTACTTTATCAAATCTCATCTCCACCACACAGGAAAAGTTTGCATCTGTTATAGTTTTGGAGAAAATTGTGGTCATTTCATTGATGCGCGAATGTATTCAGATTGCTTTTCTATTGCATTTGGCACATGGTGACGATTATCTCGAGAGTGCAAAGTAGCCAAATGAAACTTTTACTGGATTTCCACTTACTTTATCAAATCTCATCTCCACCACACAGGACAAGTTTGCATCTGTTATAGTTTTGGAGAAAATTGTGGTCATTTCATTTATGCGCGAATGTGTTCAGATTGCTTTTCTATTGCATTTGGCACATGGTGACGATTATCTCGAGAGTGCAAAGTAGCCAAATGAAACTTTTACTGGATTTCCACTTACTTTATCAAATCTCATCTCCACCACACAGGAAAAGTTTGCATCTGTTATAGTTTTGGAGAAAATTGTGGTCATTTCATTGATGCGCGAATGTATTCAGATTGCTTTTCTATTGCATTTGGCACATGGTGACGATTATCTCGAGAGTGCAAAGTAGCCAAATGAAACTTTTACTGGATTTCCACTTACTTTATCAAATCTCATCTCCACCACACAGGACAAGTTTGCATCTGTTATAGTTTTGGAGAAAATTGTGGTCATTTCATTTATGCGCGAATGTGTTCAGATTGCTTTTCTATTGCATTTGGCACATGGTGACGATTATCTCGAGAGTGCAAAGTAGCCAAATGAAACTTTTACTGGATTTCCACTTACTTTATCAAATCTCATCTCCACCACACAGGACAAGTTTGCATCTGTTATAGTTTTGGAGAAAATTGTGGTCATTTCATTTATGCGCGAATGTGTTCAGATTGCTTTTCTATTGCATTTGGCACATGGTGACGATTATCTCGAGAGTGGAAAGTAGCCAAATGAAACTTTTACTGGATGTCCACTTACTTTATCAAATCTCATCTCCACCACACAGGACAAGTTTGCATCTGTTATAGTTTTGGAGAAAATTGTGGTCATTTCATTTATGCGCGAATGTGTTCAGATTGCTTTTCTATTGCATTTGGCACATGGTGACGATTATCTCGAGAGTGCAAAGTAGCCAAATGAAACTTTTACTGGATTTCCACTTACTTTATCAAATCTCATCTCCACCACACAGGACAAGTTTGCATCTGTTATAGTTTTGGAGAAAATTGTGGTCATTTCATTTATGCGCGAATGTGTTCAGATTGCTTTTCTATTGCATTTGACACATGGTGACGATTATCTCGAGAGTGCAAAGTAGCCAAATGAAACTTTTACTGGATTTCCACTTACTTTATCAAATCTCATCTCCACCACACAGGACAAGTTTGCATCTGTTATAGTTTTGGAGAAAATTGTGGTCATTTCATTTATGCGCGAATGTGTTCAGATTGCTTTTCTATTGCATTTGGCACATGGTGACGATTATCTCGAGAGTGCAAAGTAGCCAAATGAAACTTTTACTGGATTTCCACTTACTTTATCAAATCTCATCTCCACCACACAGGACAAGTTTGCATCTGTTATAGTTTTGGAGAAAATTGTGGTCATTTCATTTATGCGCGAATGTGTTCAGATTGCTTTTCTATTGCATTTGGCACATGGTGACGATTATCTCGAGAGTGCAAAGTAGCCAAATGAAACTTTTACTGGATTTCCACTTACTTTATCAAATCTCATCTCCACCACACAGGACAAGTTTGCATCTGTTATAGTTTTGGAGAAAATTGTGGTCATTTCATTTATGCGCGAATGTGTTCAGATTGCTTTTCTATTGCATTTGGCACATGGTGACGATTATCTCGAGAGTGCAAAGTAGCCAAATGAAACTTTTACTGGATTTCCACTTACTTTATCAAATCTCATCTCCACCACACAGGACAAGTTTGCATCTGTTATAGTTTTGGAGAAAATTGTGGTCATTTCATTTATGCGCGAATGTGTTCAGATTGCTTTTCTATTGCATTTGGCACATGGTGACGATTATCTCGAGAGTGCAAAGTAGCCAAATGAAACTTTTACTGGATTTCCACTTACTTTATCAAATCTCATCTCCACCACACAGGACAAGTTTGCATCTGTTATAGTTTTGGAGAAAATTGTGGTCATTTCATTTATGCGCGAATGTGTTCAGATTGCTTTTCTATTGCATTTGGCACATGGTGACGATTATCTCGAGAGTGCAAAGTAGCCAAATGAAACTTTTACTGGATGTCCACTTACTTTATCAAATCTCATCTCCACCACACAGGACAAGTTTGCATCTGTTATAGTTTTGGAGAAAATTGTGGTCTTTTCATTTATGCGCGAATGTGTTCAGATTGCTTTTCTATTGCATTTGGCACATGGTGACGATTATCTCGAGAGTGCAAAGTAGCCAAATGAAACTTTTACTGGATTTCCACTTACTTTATCAAATCTCATCTCCACCACACAGGACAAGTTTGCATCTGTTATAGTTTTGGAGAAAATTGTGGTCATTTCATTTATGCGCGAATGTGTTCAGATTGCTTTTCTATTGCATTTGGTACATGGTGATGATTATCTCGAGAGTGCAAAGTAGCCAAATGAAACTTTTACTGGATTTCCACTTACTTTATCAAATCTCATCTCCACCACACAGGACAAGTTTGCATCTGTTATAGTTTTGGAGAAAATTGTGGTCATTTCATTTATGCGCGAATGTGTTCAGATTGCTTTTCTATTGCATTTGGCACATGGTGACGATTATCTCGAGAGTGCAAAGTAGCCAAATGAAACTTTTACTGGATTTCCACTTACTTTATCAAATCTCATCTCCACCACACAGGAAAAGTTTGCATCTGTTATAGTTTTGGAGAAAATTGTGGTCATTTCATTGATGCGCGAATGTATTTAGATTGCTTTTCTATTGCATTTGGCACATGGTGACGATTATCTCGAGAGTGCAAAGTAGCCAAATGAAACTTTTACTGGATTTCCACTTACTTTATCAAATCTCATCTCCACCACACAGGACAAGTTTGCATCTGTTATAGTTTTGGAGAAAATTGTGGTCATTTCATTTATGCGCGAATGTGTTCAGATTGCTTTTCTATTGCATTTGGCACATGGTGACGATTATCTCGAGAGTGCAAAGTAGCCAAATGAAACTTTTACTGGATTTCCACTTACTTTATCAAATCTCATCTCCACCACACAGGACAAGTTTGCATCTGTTATAGTTTTGGAGAAAATTGTGGTCATTTCATTTATGCGCGAATGTGTTCAGATTGCTTTTCTATTGCATTTGGCACATGGTGACGATTATCTCGAGAGTGGAAAGTAGCCAAATGAAACTTTTACTGGATGTCCACTTACTTTATCAAATCTCATCTCCACCACACAGGACAAGTTTGCATCTGTTATAGTTTTGGAGAAAATTGTGGTCATTTCATTTATGCGCGAATGTGTTCAGATTGCTTTTCTATTGCATTTGGCACATGGTGACGATTATCTCGAGAGTGCAAAGTAGCCAAATGAAACTTTTACTGGATTTCCACTTACTTTATCAAATCTCATCTCCACCACACAGGAAAAGTTTGCATCTGTTATAGTTTTGGAGAAAATTGTGGTCATTTCATTGATGCGCGAATGTGTTCAGATTGCTTTTCTATTGCATTTGGCACATGGTGACGATTATCTCGAGAGTGCAAAGTAGCCAAATGAAACTTTTACTGGATGTCCACTTACTTTATCAAATCTCATCTCCACCACACAGGACAAGTTTGCATCTGTTATAGTTTTGGAGAAAATTGTGGTCTTTTCATTTATGCGCGAATGTGTTCAGATTGCTTTTCTATTGCATTTGGCACATGGTGACGATTATCTCGAGAGTGCAAAGTAGCCAAATGAAACTTTTACTGGATTTCCACTTACTTTATCAAATCTCATCTCCACCACACAGGACAAGTTTGCATCTGTTATAGTTTTGGAGAAAATTGTGGTCATTTCATTTATGCGCGAATGTGTTCAGATTGCTTTTCTATTGCATTTGGCACATGGTGATGATTATCTCGAGAGTGCAAAGTAGCCAAATGAAACTTTTACTGGATTTCCACTTACTTTATCAAATCTCATCTCCACCACACAGGACAAGTTTGCATCTGTTATAGTTTTGGAGAAAATTGTGGTCATTTCATTTATGCGCGAATGTGTTCAGATTGCTTTTCTATTGCATTTGGCACATGGTGACGATTATCTCGAGAGTGCAAAGTAGCCAAATGAAACTTTTACTGGATTTCCACTTACTTTATCAAATCTCATCTCCACCACACAGGAAAAGTTTGCATCTGTTATAGTTTTGGAGAAAATTGTGGTCATTTCATTTATGCGCGAATGTGTTCAGATTGCTTTTCTATTGCATTTGGCACATGGTGACGATTATCTCGAGAGTGCAAAGTAGCCAAATGAAACTTTTACTGGATGTCCACTTACTTTATCAAATCATATCTCCACCACACAGGACAAGTTTGCATCTGTTATAGTTTTGGAGAAAATTGTGGTCATTTCATTTATGCGCGAATGTGTTCAGATTGCTTTTCTATTGCATTTGGCACATGGTGATGATTATCTCGAGAGTGAAAAGTAGCCAAATGAAACTTTTACTGGATTTCCACTTACTTTATCAAATCTCATCTCCACCACACAGGACAAGTTTGCATCTGTTATAGTTTTGGAGAAAATTGTGGTCATTTCATTTATGCGCGAATGTGTTCAGATTGCTTTTCTATTGCATTTGGCACATGGTGACGATTATCTCGAGAGTGCAAAGTAGCCAAATGAAACTTTTACTGGATTTCCACTTACTTTATCAAATCTCATCTCCACCACACAGGAAAAGTTTGCATCTGTTATAGTTTTGGAGAAAATTGTGGTCATTTCATTGATGCGCGAATGTATTCAGATTGCTTTTCTATTGCATTTGGCACATGGTGACGATTATCTCGAGAGTGCAAAGTAGCCAAATGAAACTTTTACTGGATTTCCACTTACTTTATCAAATCTCATCTCCACCACACAGGACAAGTTTGCATCTGTTATAGTTTTGGAGAAAATTGTGGTCATTTCATTTATGCGCGAATGTGTTCAGATTGCTTTTCTATTGCATTTGGCACATGGTGACGATTATCTCGAGAGTGCAAAGTAGCCAAATGAAACTTTTACTGGATTTCCACTTACTTTATCAAATCTCATCTCCACCACACAGGACAAGTTTGCATCTGTTATAGTTTTGGAGAAAATTGTGGTCATTTCATTTATGCGCGAATGTGTTCAGATTGCTTTTCTATTGCATTTGGCACATGGTGACGATTATCTCGAGAGTGGAAAGTAGCCAAATGAAACTTTTACTGGATTTCCACTTACTTTATCAAATCTCATCTCCACCACACAGGACAAGTTTGCATCTGTTATAGTTTTGGAGAAAATTGTGGTCATTTCATTTAAGCGCGAATGTGTTCAGATTGCTTTTCTATTGCATTTGGCACATGGTGACGATTATCTCGAGAGTGCAAAGTAGCCAAATGAAACTTTTACTGGATTTCCACTTACTTTATCAAATCTCATCTCCACCACACAGGACAAGTTTGCATCTGTTATAGTTTTGGAGAAAATTGTGGTCATTTCATTTATGCGCGAATGTGTTCAGATTGCTTTTCTATTGCATTTGACACATGGTGACGATTATCTCGAGAGTGCAAAGTAGCCAAATGAATCTTTTACTGGATTTCCACTTACTTTATCAAATCTCATCTCCACCACACAGGTCAAGTTTGCATCTGTTATAGTTTTGGAGAAAATTGTGGTCATTTCATTTATGCGCGAATGTGTTCAGATTGCTTTTCTATTGCATTTGGCACATGGTGACGATTATCTCGAGAGTGCAAAGTAGCCAAATGAAACTTTTACTGGATTTCCACTTACTTTATCAAATCTCATCTCCACCACACAGGACAAGTTTGCATCTGTTATAGTTTTGGAGAAAATTGTGGTCATTTCATTTATGCGCGAATGTGTTCAGATTGCTTTTCTATTGCATTTGGCACATGGTGACGATTATCTCGAGAGTGCAAAGTAGCCAAATGAAACTTTTACTGGATTTCCACTTACTTTATCAAATCTCATCTCCACCACACAGGACAAGTTTGCATCTGTTATAGTTTTGGAGAAAATTGTGGTCATTTCATTTATGCGCGAATGTGTTCAGATTGCTTTTCTATTGCATTTGGCACATGGTGATGATTATCTCGAGAGTGCAAAGTAGCCAAATGAAACTTTTACTGGATTTCCACTTACTTTATCAAATCTCATCTCCACCACACAGGACAAGTTTGCATCTGTTATAGTTTTGGAGAAAATTGTGGTCATTTCATTTATGCGCGAATGTGTTCAGATTGCTTTTCTATTGCATTTGGCACATGGTGACGATTATCTCGAGAGTGCAAAGTAGCCAAATGAAACTTTTACTGGATGTCCACTTACTTTATCAAATCTCATCTCCACCACACAGGACAAGTTTGCATCTGTTATAGTTTTGGAGAAAATTGTGGTCTTTTCATTTATGCGCGAATGTGTTCAGATTGCTTTTCTATTGCATTTGGCACATGGTGACGATTATCTCGAGAGTGCAAAGTAGCCAAATGAAACTTTTACTGGATTTCCACTTACTTTATCAAATCTCATCTCCACCACACAGGACAAGTTTGCATCTGTTATAGTTTTGGAGAAAATTGTGGTCATTTCATTTATGCGCGAATGTGTTCAGATTGCTTTTCTATTGCATTTGGCACATGGTGATGATTATCTCGAGAGTGCAAAGTAGCCAAATGAAACTTTTACTGGATTTCCACTTACTTTATCAAATCTCATCTCCACCACACAGGACAAGTTTGCATCTGTTATAGTTTTGGAGAAAATTGTGGTCATTTCATTTATGCGCGAATGTGTTCAGATTGCTTTTCTATTGCATTTGGCACATGGTGACGATTATCTCGAGAGTGCAAAGTAGCCAAATGAAACTTTTACTGGATTTCCACTTACTTTATCAAATCTCATCTCCACCACACAGGAAAAGTTTGCATCTGTTATAGTTTTGGAGAAAATTGTGGTCATTTCATTGATGCGCGAATGTATTCAGATTGCTTTTCTATTGCATTTGGCACATGGTGACGATTATCTCGAGAGTGCAAAGTAGCCAAATGAAACTTTTACTGGATTTTCACTTACTTTATCAAATCTCATCTCCACCACACAGGACAAGTTTGCATCTGTTATAGTTTTGGAGAAAATTGTGGTCATTTCATTTATGCGCGAATGTGTTCAGATTGCTTTTCTATTGCATTTGGCACATGGTGACGATTATCTCGAGAGTGCAAAGTAGCCAAATGAAACTTTTACTGGATTTCCACTTACTTTATCAAATCTCATCTCCACCACACAGGAAAAGTTTGCATCTGTTATAGTTTTGGAGAAAATTGTGGTCATTTCATTGATGCGCGAATGTATTCAGATTGCTTTTCTATTGCATTTGGCACATGGTGACGATTATCTCGAGAGTGCAAAGTAGCCAAATGAAACTTTTACTGGATTTCCACTTACTTTATCAAATCTCATCTCCACCACACAGGACAAGTTTGCATCTGTTATAGTTTTGGAGAAAATTGTGGTCATTTCATTTATGCGCGAATGTGTTCAGATTGCTTTTCTATTGCATTTGGCACATGGTGACGATTATCTCGAGAGTGCAAAGTAGCCAAATGAAACTTTTACTGGATTTCCACTTACTTTATCAAATCTCATCTCCACCACACAGGAAAAGTTTGCATCTGTTATAGTTTTGGAGAAAATTGTGGTCATTTCATTGATGCGCGAATGTATTCAGATTGCTTTTCTATTGCATTTGGCACATGGTGACGATTATCTCGAGAGTGCAAAGTAGCCAAATGAAACTTTTACTGGATTTCCACTTACTTTATCAAATCTCATCTCCACCACACAGGACAAGTTTGCATCTGTTATAGTTTTGGAGAAAATTGTGGTCATTTCATTTATGCGCGAATGTGTTCAGATTGCTTTTCTATTGCATTTGGCACATGGTGACGATTATCTCGAGAGTGCAAAGTAGCCAAATGAAACTTTTACTGGATTTCCACTTACTTTATCAAATCTCATCTCCACCACACAGGACAAGTTTGCATCTGTTATAGTTTTGGAGAAAATTGTGGTCATTTCATTTATGCGCGAATGTGTTCAGATTGCTTTTCTATTGCATTTGGCACATGGTGACGATTATCTCGAGAGTGGAAAGTAGCCAAATGAAACTTTTACTGGATGTCCACTTACTTTATCAAATCTCATCTCCACCACACAGGACAAGTTTGCATCTGTTATAGTTTTGGAGAAAATTGTGGTCATTTCATTTATGCGCGAATGTGTTCAGATTGCTTTTCTATTGCATTTGGCACATGGTGACGATTATCTCGAGAGTGCAAAGTAGCCAAATGAAACTTTTACTGGATTTCCACTTACTTTATCAAATCTCATCTCCACCACACAGGACAAGTTTGCATCTGTTATAGTTTTGGAGAAAATTGTGGTCATTTCATTTATGCGCGAATGTGTTCAGATTGCTTTTCTATTGCATTTGACACATGGTGACGATTATCTCGAGAGTGCAAAGTAGCCAAATGAAACTTTTACTGGATTTCCACTTACTTTATCAAATCTCATCTCCACCACACAGGACAAGTTTGCATCTGTTATAGTTTTGGAGAAAATTGTGGTCATTTCATTTATGCGCGAATGTGTTCAGATTGCTTTTCTATTGCATTTGGCACATGGTGACGATTATCTCGAGAGTGCAAAGTAGCCAAATGAAACTTTTACTGGATTTCCACTTACTTTATCAAATCTCATCTCCACCACACAGGACAAGTTTGCATCTGTTATAGTTTTGGAGAAAATTGTGGTCATTTCATTTATGCGCGAATGTGTTCAGATTGCTTTTCTATTGCATTTGGCACATGGTGACGATTATCTCGAGAGTGCAAAGTAGCCAAATGAAACTTTTACTGGATTTCCACTTACTTTATCAAATCTCATCTCCACCACACAGGACAAGTTTGCATCTGTTATAGTTTTGGAGAAAATTGTGGTCATTTCATTTATGCGCGAATGTGTTCAGATTGCTTTTCTATTGCATTTGGCACATGGTGACGATTATCTCGAGAGTGCAAAGTAGCCAAATGAAACTTTTACTGGATTTCCACTTACTTTATCAAATCTCATCTCCACCACACAGGACAAGTTTGCATCTGTTATAGTTTTGGAGAAAATTGTGGTCATTTCATTTATGCGCGAATGTGTTCAGATTGCTTTTCTATTGCATTTGGCACATGGTGACGATTATCTCGAGAGTGCAAAGTAGCCAAATGAAACTTTTACTGGATTTCCACTTACTTTATCAAATCTCATCTCCACCACACAGGACAAGTTTGCATCTGTTATAGTTTTGGAGAAAATTGTGGTCATTTCATTTATGCGCGAATGTGTTCAGATTGCTTTTCTATTGCATTTGGCACATGGTGACGATTATCTCGAGAGTGCAAAGTAGCCAAATGAAACTTTTACTGGATTTCCACTTACTTTATCAAATCTCATCTCCACCACACAGGAAAAGTTTGCATCTGTTATAGTTTTGGAGAAAATTGTGGTCATTTCATTGATGCGCGAATGTATTTAGATTGCTTTTCTATTGCATTTGGCACATGGTGACGATTATCTCGAGAGTGCAAAGTAGCCAAATGAAACTTTTACTGGATTTCCACTTACTTTATCAAATCTCATCTCCACCACACAGGACAAGTTTGCATCTGTTATAGTTTTGGAGAAAATTGTGGTCATTTCATTTATGCGCGAATGTGTTCAGATTGCTTTTCTATTGCATTTGGCACATGGTGACGATTATCTCGAGAGTGCAAAGTAGCCAAATGAAACTTTTACTGGATTTCCACTTACTTTATCAAATCTCATCTCCACCACACAGGACAAGTTTGCATCTGTTATAGTTTTGGAGAAAATTGTGGTCATTTCATTTATGCGCGAATGTGTTCAGATTGCTTTTCTATTGCATTTGGCACATGGTGACGATTATCTCGAGAGTGGAAAGTAGCCAAATGAAACTTTTACTGGATGTCCACTTACTTTATCAAATCTCATCTCCACCACACAGGACAAGTTTGCATCTGTTATAGTTTTGGAGAAAATTGTGGTCATTTCATTTATGCGCGAATGTGTTCAGATTGCTTTTCTATTGCATTTGGCACATGGTGACGATTATCTCGAGAGTGCAAAGTAGCCAAATGAAACTTTTACTGGATTTCCACTTACTTTATCAAATCTCATCTCCACCACACAGGACAAGTTTGCATCTGTTATAGTTTTGGAGAAAATTGTGGTCATTTCATTTATGCGCGAATGTGTTCAGATTGCTTTTCTATTGCATTTGGCACATGGTGACGATTATCTCGAGAGTGCAAAGTAGCCAAATGAAACTTTTACTGGATTTCCACTTACTTTATCAAATCTCATCTCCACCACACAGGAAAAGTTTGCATCTGTTATAGTTTTGGAGAAAATTGTGGTCATTTCATTGATGCGCGAATGTATTTAGATTGCTTTTCTATTGCATTTGGCACATGGTGACGATTATCTCGAGAGTGCAAAGTAGCCAAATGAAACTTTTACTGGATTTCCACTTACTTTATCAAATCTCATCTCCACCACACAGGACAAGTTTGCATCTGTTATAGTTTTGGAGAAAATTGTGGTCATTTCATTTATGCGCGAATGTGTTCAGATTGCTTTTCTATTGCATTTGGCACATGGTGACGATTATCTCGAGAGTGCAAAGTAGCCAAATGAAACTTTTACTGGATTTCCACTTACTTTATCAAATCTCATCTCCACCACACAGGACAAGTTTGCATCTGTTATAGTTTTGGAGAAAATTGTGGTCATTTCATTTATGCGCGAATGTGTTCAGATTGCTTTTCTATTGCATTTGGCACATGGTGACGATTATCTCGAGAGTGGAAAGTAGCCAAATGAAACTTTTACTGGATGTCCACTTACTTTATCAAATCTCATCTCCACCACACAGGACAAGTTTGCATCTGTTATAGTTTTGGAGAAAATTGTGGTCATTTCATTTATGCGCGAATGTGTTCAGATTGCTTTTCTATTGCATTTGGCACATGGTGACGATTATCTCGAGAGTGCAAAGTAGCCAAATGAAACTTTTACTGGATTTCCACTTACTTTATCAAATCTCATCTCCACCACACAGGACAAGTTTGCATCTGTTATAGTTTTGGAGAAAATTGTGGTCATTTCATTTATGCGCGAATGTGTTCAGATTGCTTTTCTATTGCATTTGGCACATGGTGACGATTATCTCGAGAGTGCAAAGTAGCCAAATGAAACTTTTACTGGATTTCCACTTACTTTATCAAATCTCATCTCCACCACACAGGACAAGTTTGCATCTGTTATAGTTTTGGAGAAAATTGTGGTCATTTCATTTATGCGCGAATGTGTTCAGATTGCTTTTCTATTGCATTTGGCACATGGTGACGATTATCTCGAGAGTGCAAAGTAGCCAAATGAAACTTTTACTGGATTTCCACTTACTTTATCAAATCTCATCTCCACCACACAGGACAAGTTTGCATCTGTTATAGTTTTGGAGAAAATTGTGGTCATTTCATTTATGCGCGAATGTGTTCAGATTGCTTTTCTATTGCATTTGGCACATGGTGACGATTATCTCGAGAGTGCAAAGTAGCCAAATGAAACTTTTACTGGATTTCCACTTACTTTATCAAATCTCATCTCCACCACACAGGACAAGTTTGCATCTGTTATAGTTTTGGAGAAAATTGTGGTCATTTCATTTATGCGCGAATGTGTTCAGATTGCTTTTCTATTGCATTTGGCACATGGTGACGATTATCTCGAGAGTGCAAAGTAGCCAAATGAAACTTTTACTGGATGTCCACTTACTTTATCAAATCTCATCTCCACCACACAGGACAAGTTTGCATCTGTTATAGTTTTGGAGAAAATTGTGGTCATTTCATTTATGCGCGAATGTGTTCAGATTGCTTTTCTATTGCATTTGGCACATGGTGACGATTATCTCGAGAGTGCAAAGTAGCCAAATGAAACTTTTACTGGATTTCCACTTACTTTATCAAATCTCATCTCCACCACACAGGAAAAGTTTGCATCTGTTATAGTTTTGGAGAAAATTGTGGTCATTTCATTGATGCGCGAATGTATTCAGATTGCTTTTCTATTGCATTTGGCACATGGTGACGATTATCTCGAGAGTGCAAAGTAGCCAAATGAAACTTTTACTGGATTTCCACTTACTTTATCAAGTCTCATCTCCACCACACAGGACAAGTATGCATCTGTTATAGTTTTGGAGAAAATTGTGGTCATTTCATTTATGCGCGAATGTGTTCAGATTGCTTTTCTATTGCATTTGGCACATGGTGACGATTATCTCGAGAGTGCAAAGTAGCCAAATGAAACTTTTACTGGATTTCCACTTACTTTATCAAATCTCATCTCCACCACACAGGACAAGTTTGCATCTGTTATAGTTTTGGAGAAAATTGTGGTCATTTCATTTATGCGCGAATGTGTTCAGATTGCTTTTCTATTGCATTTGGCACATGGTGACGATTATCTCGAGAGTGCAAAGTAGCCAAATGAAACTTTTACTGGATGTCCACTTACTTTATCAAATCTCATCTCCACCACACAGGATAAGTTTGCATCTGTTATAGTTTTGGAGAAAATTGTGGTCATTTCATTTATGCGCGAATGTGTTCAGATTGCTTTTCTATTGCATTTGGCACATGGTGACGATTATCTCGAGAGTGCAAAGTAGCCAAATGAAACTTTTACTGGATTTCCACTTACTTTATCAAATCTCATCTCCACCACACAGGACAAGTTTGCATCTGTTATAGTTTTGGAGAAAATTGTGGTCATTTCATTTATGCGCGAATGTGTTCAGATTGCTTTTCTATTGCATTTGACACATGGTGACGATTATCTCGAGAGTGCAAAGTAGCCAAATGAAACTTTTACTGGATTTCCACTTACTTTATCAAATCTCATCTCCACCACACAGGACAAGTTTGCATCTGTTATAGTTTTGGAGAAAATTGTGGTCATTTCATATATGCGCGAATGTGTTCAGATTGCTTTTCTATTGCATGTGGCACATGGTGACGATTATCTCGAGAGTGCAAAGTAGCCAAATGAAACCTTTACTGGATTTCCACTTACTTTATCAAATCTCATCTCCACCACACAGGACAAGTTTGCATCTGTTATAGTTTTGGAGAAAATTGTGGTCATTTCATTTATGCGCGAATGTGTTCAGATTGCTTTTCTATTGCATTTGGCACATGGTGACGATTATCTCGAGAGTGCAAAGTAGCCAAATGAAACTTTTACTGGATTTCCACTTACTTTATCAAATCTCATCTCCACCACACAGGACAAGTTTGCATCTGTTATAGTTTTGGAGAAAATTGTGGTCATTTCATTTATGCGCGAATGTGTTCAGATTGCTTTTCTATTGCATTTGGCACATGGTGACGATTATCTCGAGAGTGCAAAGTAGCCAAATGAAACTTTTACTGGATTTCCACTTACTTTATCAAATCTCATCTCCACCACACAGGACAAGTTTGCATCTGTTATAGTTTTGGAGAAAATTGTGGTCATTTCATTTAGGCGCGAATGTGTTCAGATTGCTTTTCTATTGCATTTGGCACATGGTGACGATTATCTCGAGAGTGCAAAGTAGCCAAATGAAACTTTTACTGGATGTCCACTTACTTTATCAAATCTCATCTCCACCACACAGGACAAGTTTGCATCTGTTATAGTTTTGGAGAAAATTGTGGTCATTTCATTTATGCGCGAATGTGTTCAGATTGCTTTTCTATTGCATTTGGCACATGGTGACGATTATCTCGAGAGTGCAAAGTAGCCAAATGAAACTTTTACTGGATTTCCACTTACTTTATCAAATCTCATCTCCACCACACAGGACAAGTTTGCATCTGTTATAGTTTTGGAGAAAATTGTGGTCATTTCATTTATGCGCGAATGTGTTCAGATTGCTTTTCTATTGCATTTGGCACATGGTGACGATTATCTCGAGAGTGCAAAGTAGCCAAATGAAACTTTTACTGGATTTCCACTTACTTTATCAAATCTCATCTCTACCACACAGGACAAGTTTGCATCTGTTATAGTTTTGGAGAAAATTGTGGTCATTTCATTTATGCGCGAATGTGTTCAGATTGCTTTTCTATTGCATTTGGCACATGGTGACGATTATCTCGAGAGTGCAAAGTAGCCAAATGAAACTTTTACTGGATGTCCACTTACTTTATCAAATCTCATCTCCACCACACAGGACAAGTTTGCATCTGTTATAGTTTTGGAGAAAATTGTGGTCATTTCATTTATGCGCGAATGTGTTCAGATTGCTTTTCTATTGCATTTGGCACATGGTGACGATTATCTCGAGAGTGCAAAGTAGCCAAATGAAACTTTTACTGGATGTCCACTTACTTTATCAAATCTCATCTCCACCACACAGGACAAGTTTGCATCTGTTATAGTTTTGGAGAAAATTGTGGTCATTTCATTTATGCGCGAATGTGTTCAGATTGCTTTTCTATTGCATTTGGCACATGGTGACGATTATCTTGAGAGTGCAAAGTAGCCAAATGAAACTTTTACTGGATTTCCACTTACTTTATCAAATCTCATCTCCACCACACAGGACAAGTTTGCATCTGTTATAGTTTTGGAGAAAATTGTGGTCATTTCATTTATGCGCGAATGTGTTCAGATTGCTTTTCTATTGCATTTGACACATGGTGACGATTATCTCGAGAGTGCAAAGTAGCCAAATGAAACTTTTACTGGATTTCCACTTACTTTATCAAATCTCATCTCCACCACACAGGACAAGTTTGCATCTGTTATAGTTTTGGAGAAAATTGTGGTCATTTCATTTATGCGCGAATGTGTTCAGATTGCTTTTCTATTGCATTTGGCACATGGTGACGATTATCTCGAGAGTGCAAAGTAGCCAAATGAAACTTTTACTGGATTTCCACTTACTTTATCAAATCTCATCTCCACCACACAGGACAAGTTTGCATCTGTTATAGTTTTGGAGAAAATTGTGGTCATTTCATTTATGCGCGAATGTGTTCAGATTGCTTTTCTATTGCATTTGGCACATGGTGACGATTATCTCGAGAGTGCAAAGTAGCCAAATGAAACTTTTACTGGATTTCCACTTACTTTATCAAATCTCATCTCCACCACACAGGACAAGTTTGCATCTGTTATAGTTTTGGAGAGAATTGTGGTCATTTCATTTATGCGCGAATGTGTTCAGATTGCTTTTCTATTGCATTTGGCACATGGTGACGATTATCTCGAGAGTGCAAAGTAGCCAAATGAAACTTTTACTGGATTTCCACTTACTTTATCAAATCTCATCTCCACCACACAGGAAAAGTTTGCATCTGTTATAGTTTTGGAGAAAATTGTGGTCATTTCATTGATGCGCGAATGTATTCAGATTGCTTTTCTATTGCATTTGGCACATGGTGACGATTATCTCGAGAGTGCAAAGTAGCCAAATGAAACTTTTACTGGATTTCCACTTACTTTATCAAATCTCATCTCCACCACACAGGACAAGTTTGCATCTGTTATAGTTTTGGAGAAAATTGTGGTCATTTCATTTATGCGCGAATGTGTTCAGATTGCTTTTCTATTGCATTTGGCACATGGTGACGATTATCTCGAGAGTGCAAAGTAGCCAAATGAAACTTTTACTGGATGTCCACTTACTTTATCAAATCTCATCTCCACCACACAGGACAAGTTTGCATCTGTTATAGTTTTGGAGAAAATTGTGGTCATTTCATTTATGCGCGAATGTGTTCAGATTGCTTTTCTATTGCATTTGGCACATGGTGACGATTATCTCGAGAGTGCAAAGTAGCCAAATGAAACTTTTACTGGATTTCCACTTACTTTATCAAATCTCATCTCCACCACACAGGACAAGTTTGCATCTGTTATAGTTTTGGAGAAAATTGTGGTCATTTCATTTATGCGCGAATGTGTTCAGATTGCTTTTCTATTGCATTTGGCACATGGTGATGATTATCTCGAGAGTGCAAAGTAGCCAAATGAAACTTTTACTGGATTTCCACTTACTTTATCAAATCTCATCTCCACCACACAGGACAAGTTTGCATCTGTTATAGTTTTGGAGAAAATTGTGGTCATTTCATTTATGCGCGAATGTGTTCAGATTGCTTTTCTATTGCATTTGGCACATGGTGACGATTATCTCGAGAGTGCAAAGTAGCCAAATGAAACTTTTACTGGATTTCCACTTACTTTATCAAATCTCATCTCCACCACACAGGAAAAGTTTGCATCTGTTATAGTTTTGGAGAAAATTGTGGTCATTTCATTGATGCGCGAATGTATTCAGATTGCTTTTCTATTGCATTTGGCACATGGTGACGATTATCTCGAGAGTGCAAAGTAGCCAAATGAAACTTTTACTGGATTTCCACTTACTTTATCAAATCTCATCTCCACCACACAGGACAAGTATGCATCTGTTATAGTTTTGGAGAAAATTGTGGTCATTTCATTTATGCGCGAATGTGTTCAGATTGCTTTTCTATTGCATTTGGCACATGGTGACGATTATCTCGAGAGTGCAAAGTAGCCAAATGAAACTTTTACTGGATTTCCACTTACTTTATCAAATCTCATCTCCACCACACAGGACAAGTTTGCATCTGTTATAGTTTTGGAGAAAATTGTGGTCATTTCATTTATGCGCGAATGTGTTCAGATTGCTTTTCTATTGCATTTGGCACATGGTGACGATTATCTCGAGAGTGCAAAGTAGCCAAATGAAACTTTTACTGGATGTCCACTTACTTTATCAAATCTCATCTCCACCACACAGGACAAGTTTGCATCTGTTATAGTTTTGGAGAAAATTGTGGTCATTTCATTTATGCGCGAATGTGTTCAGATTGCTTTTCTATTGCATTTGGCACATGGTGACGATTATCTCGAGAGTGCAAAGTAGCCAAATGAAACTTTTACTGGATTTCCACTTACTTTATCAAATCTCATCTCCACCACACAGGACAAGTTTGCATCTGTTATAGTTTTGGAGAAAATTGTGGTCATTTCATTTATGCGCGAATGTGTTCAGATTGCTTTTCTATTGCATTTGGCACATAGTGACGATTATCTCGAGAGTGCAAAGTAGCCAAATGAAACTTTTACTGGATTTCCACTTACTTTATCAAATCTCATCTCCACCACACAGGAAAAGTTTGCATCTGTTATAGTTTTGGAGAAAATTGTGGTCATTTCATTGATGCGCGAATGTATTCAGATTGCTTTTCTATTGCATTTGGCACATGGTGACGATTATATCGAGAGTGCAAAGTAGCCAAATGAAACTTTTACTGGATTTCCACTTACTTTATCAAATCTCATCTCCACCACACAGGACAAGTTTGCATCTGTTATAGTTTTGGAGAAAATTGTGGTCATTTCATGTATGCGCGAATGTGTTCAGATTGCTTTTCTATTGCATTTGGCACATGGTGACGATTATCTCGAGAGTGCAAAGTATCCAAATGAAACTTTTCCTGGATGTCCACTTACTTTATCAAATCTCATCTCCACCACACAGGACAAGTTTGCATCTGTTATAGTTTTGGAGAAAATTGTGGTCATTTCATTTATGCGCGAATGTGTTCAGATTGCTTTTCTAT
The DNA here is from genome assembly GCF_048569485.1 of Anomaloglossus baeobatrachus. Lineage (NCBI taxonomy): Eukaryota > Metazoa > Chordata > Amphibia > Anura > Aromobatidae > Anomaloglossus > Anomaloglossus baeobatrachus. The sequence goes on along the minus strand of NW_027441923.1, from coordinate 118,403 downwards.
TGCATTTGGCACATGGTGATGATTATCTCGAGAGTGCAAAGTAGCCAAATGAAACTTTTACTGGATTTCCACTTACTTTATCAAATCTCATCTCCACCACACAGGACAAGTTTGCATCTGTTATAGTTTTGGAGAAAATTGTGGTCATTTCATTTATGCGCGAATGCGTTCAGATTGCTTTTCTATTGCATTTGGCACATGGTGACGATTATCTCGAGAGTGCAAAGTAGCCAAATGAAACTTTTACTGGATTTCCACTTACTTTATTAAATCTCATCTCCACCACACAGGAAAAGTTTGCATCTGTTATAGTTTTGGAGAAAATTGTGGTCATTTCATTGATGCGCGAATGTGTTCAGATTGCTTTTATATTGCATTTGGCACATGGTGACGATTATCTCGAGAGTGCAAAGTAGCCAAATGAAACTTTTACTGGATTTCCACTTACTTTATCAAATCTCATCTCCACCACACAGGACAAGTATGCATCTGTTATAGTTTTGGAGAAAATTGTGGTCATTTCATTTATGCGCGAATGTGTTCAGATTGCTTTTCTATTGCATTTGGCACATGGTGACGATTATCTCGAGAGTGCAAAGTAGCCAAATGAAACTTTTACTGGATTTCCACTTACTTTATCAAATCTCATCTCCACCACACAGGACAAGTTTGCATCTGTTATAGTTTTGGAGAAAATTGTGGTCATTTCATTTATGCGCGAATGTGTTCAGATTGCTTTTCTATTGCATTTGACACATGGTTATCAGGTAACAAGCACACAAAATCATAAAACTGAACTGGGGGTAAAAGTAACCAGAGGTTCATAGCTATGTCTGGCAGTGGTCTGCAGACAGGATGGGCATAAAAAGGGTGTGGTGTCTTCCCATTGGTTGTAGCTGAATGATGGTGAGCCGTAATCAAGTGCAGCATTGGGCCGTGCACATTTTTTCTCCCGGTTCTTTTCCGTGTTCACACTATATGTGGTTCCACTATGTATGGAGTTCCATTACTTCTTGTTTTTTATTTGTCATGTCTGATCAACTGGTTACATTATGTCTGATTACCTTGTCTAACCTTTTTTTCTTCCTTTTCTTTACTCTCCAGGTTCCCATAGTCACGTGAAATATCCCTGCTGCACTTGATTATGGCTCACTATTCACTATAGGATGTCTTCAAATTGGTTTCAAATTGCATTTGACGCATGGTGACGATTATCTCGAGAGTGCAAAGCACACTGGCCACCGGTGATGAAATGTGTGTGCAAACTCATGTATGTCAGAGGAACGGGGCAAAGCTCAATGTTTTGTTGAGTCCCTTTGGGACCAGCGTGTCCAGGCGGTGAATCCAACGTGCCTCACATTGGGCAAGCATTTTTTTAAGGTTACCACCCCTGGACCCGCTGCTCACCATGTCAATGCCCCGCACCTCCATCAGTGCAGAGTTACAATTATGGTAGATCTTAAAGTGTCAAGGCAGCGTTTTAAGTAATGTATTGTCTGTAATAGATTTAGCTGCCTCGATGTCATGGAAATGCTTCCTGACCCTAATGCGGAGCTCACGGGAAGTGAGCCCCCCATAGATCAGGGAGCATGGGCACACAGCAAAGTACACCACGTGTGTGGAGACGCACGTGATGTATTTTCTGATTTGAAATGTCTGAGCTCCATCAGACGAGAAGAATGTCATACTACGAACCACGGTTCTACAGGCCAAGCAGTTGCCACACTTATAACAGCCCACAGTCGGGCCTCTGGTACCAAATGGATTACGGGCAGGGGGGACATAGTGGCTTGCCACCGGGATGTCTCGCAAATTCTTGGCCCGCCCCATAGACTGTCATAGGTATGGGCCTTATCTGTGATCAGTCCCATAGACTCTCATAAGTACAGTCTCTATCTGTGATCAGCCCCATAGACTCTCATAGGTATGGGCTCTGTGATCAACCCCATAAACTCTCATAGGTACGGGCTTTATCTGTGATCAGCCCCATAGACTCTCACAGGTAGAGGCCCTATCTGTGATCAGCCCCATAGACTCTCATAAGTACAGGCTCTATCTGTGATCAGCCCCATAGACTCTCATAAGTATGAGCTCTATCTGTGATCAGCCCCATAGACTGTCATAGGTATGGGCTCTATCTGTGATCAGCCCCATAGACTCTCATAGGTACAGGCTCTATCTGTGATCAGCCCCATAGACTCTCATAGGTAGGGGCTCTATCTGTGAGAAACACGGATAAAACTCGGATGAGAAAACCAGACATCAGAATATACAGTGATGATCTGTCTAATGTCTAATCTTGTTCCCACTTATTGCGCTGCACAATCATCGCATGCCCTCCTGTAGTGCCCCCCATGCCCCATACAGACCACCATCCACATGATGTCTAATAACACATGGATAAAAGTACACGGGTAAATTTACATGCGAGGTATAGACAGAGAAACAACTGATGAGTCTGGCATTGACCATTTCACTGATATCACGAGGACAGTGCAGCAGCCAATCTGTGAGCTCAGCAGCTCTGAGTGGGGCGTTCGGTTTACACTGGCAGAGCTCACTGATTGGCTGCTGCACTGTCATCGTGACCAGTGAAATGGTCAATACCAGACACTAGCGGCAGAGACTGGCCAGTAGACCCATGGACGGGGAAGCGGGGGGACAGCAGGGATTGTATTTTTTTTTTTACACTGAAGTGAACTCTTGGACGAAGATTAAGTGAAAAATCTACTTTAGGGTCTGTGCACATGACTCGCCCACCCCAGGGCTATGGGACACCCGGTGCCGGGCCGGACTAGTCCGGTGGTAGTCAGTGGTGGCTGGGCCCGGCTCCGTGGCCCTGGTGGGTGTCAGTAAAATATGTGGCTTGCTTATTAATGGTTGTGTTCGTGACGCCACCTGTGGTCTGCGGCTATTAAGCCGCCGCTGCTGTGTGAGGCCTCCGGGATGGTGTTATGGCAGCAATGGTGATACTGCTCCCTACAGGTGGAGCAATGCCCGGGGCACAGTTGGTTCTTGTGAATGTCTATGCAGATGAAATAACAGAGACCACTTCAAGGGTGCAGTTCAAGTTCTTTACTCACAGTTCTTGTCACAGCTGTAGGGACCCTTGGACTGCTGGGACCACTGTCAGGGACCTCCGCCGTTTCTGGGTGATTCTGAGAGTGAAAGCCGGTACCCTTCTCTTAGTGTCTCTTTCTTCTGCTGTCTTCCTTAGCCTTGCCTTTGTTATGATGGACCTGGCTTGGCCTACACTACAGCCTCCAGGCTGGGGGGTCACCTGTCGGCTGATTACCCCTTTTCTGGAAGTCTGCTATGGGTTCTAGCCCTGGGAGTCTACAACCTTCCCTGGGCCTCGGTTTTTACTGTTTGGAGATTGTCTTTGCACTCCTCCAGTCTCTAGGGACCGTCCCCTGTCGCAGCTTGATCACTCCACCGATGTTAATGTGGAACAGGCCACCGCAGCCTACAACTACCCGTGGCGCCTCTAGGCCCTCTCCTTGGTACCTCTAGGACTGCTCGTGGTACCTCTAGGACTACCCGTGGCCCTGCGACTCCTTCTGTCTCCTACGTGGTGTCACCTGGACCTCTGGGTCCCAGGATCTTCACCAGGAAGTGTCTCCTTCTGTTTCTCTGCTCCTGTCTGACTTGGAGCTTTCTTTCCTTCTTTCTTGTCTTTCTTTTCTCCTCCTTGCCTGCCTCCAGCAGGCCTCCTCCTCCCTCCTTTCTCTCGTTCTTCTTCTCCAACTACATGCTCACTCTCTCACTCCCTGAGGTAGACTGAAACTAACTTGACCTTCCTTTCTCTATCTGCTCTCTGGTGGCTCCTCCCACCTCCCCAGTTGCTAAGCTACCACCCTATGGGAGCAGGGATGGGTCTTACGGCCCCTCTCAGCATGCAGCATGGGAGGGTTTTCTGCCACTATCCCTGGTCCCAGTGTGTTCCTAGCAATGGGTGTAGTGTGGATTTACCAGGGGACCGGAGTTCACTCTCTTCCTCTCTCAGAATGGGGCATCACACCGCTGGATGGGGTGCAATGACCTGTGGCGACGGAAGCCTCAGGGGCACCACACACACTGGGAAATTTGCTTTTCTTAAGAAAAATCTGCACCCTTTTGTTAGAATTTCGCACCAGAGTCAAAAACGTACCCGGCACCCGCATGCGTTTTTTCCGCGAGTTGAAATTCTGCAGCAAAACGTATAGGAAAAAAAATGCAGTGAGCGCACAGCATTTTGATTTTCCCATAGATTTTGCTGGGGAAGGACTGCAGAAAGGTTATGAACAAAAGCTGCACTTTTTTTGCAGCAAAATCTGCGGCAAATCCGCGCCAAATAACCGCAGTGTGCGCACAGAGCTTTAAGGTTGTGATGGGTTCACTATGACTGGTGGCATTGTCCTATGGTTACAGTTCAGTACAGTGTCTGGACAGGAGCACCGTGCAGCAGTGTCAGTGAACTGTGTCAGTGCAGGAGCACCGTGCAGCAGCGTCAGTGTACAGTGTCAGTGCAGGAGCACCGTGCAGCAGCGTCAGTGTACAGTATTAGTGCAGGAGCACCGTGCAGCAGTGTCAGTGTACAGTGTCAGGGCAGGAGCACCGTGCAGCAGTGTAAGTGTACAGTGTCAGGCCAGGAGCACCGTGCAGCAGTGTCAGTGTAGTGTCAGGGCAAGAGCACCGTGCAGCACTGTAAGTGTACAGTTTCAGGGCAAGAGCACCATGCAGCAGTGTAAGTGTACAGTGTCAGTGCAGGAGCACCGTGCAGCAGTGTCAGTGTACAGTGTCAGGGCAGGAGCACCGTGCAGCAGGCGTCAGTGTACAGTGTCAGGACAGGAGCACCGTGCAGCAGTGTCAGTGTAGTGTCAGCGCAGGAGCACCGTGCAGCAGTGCTAGTGTATAGTGTCAGGGCAGGAGCACCGTGCAGCAGTGTCAGTGTACAGTGTCAGGGCAGGAGCACCTGACACTGCCTGGTGCGCCAGGTGCTGATGCCGACCCTGTTCAGAAGTTAGAATCAGTTCAAAGGTGGTAACTAGCCCCTCCTGAGCTGTATGTGCCCCTCCTTAGCTGTATGGGCCACTTAGAACTGAATGTCCCCTCATGAGCTGTATGTGCCCCCTAGAGCTGTGTATGCCTCCCTGAGCTCTATGGGCCCCCCATAGCTATATGTGCCCCCCACTAAGCTGTCTGAGCTCCCAGAGCTGTATCCCACCCACCCCAGTAATGTGTTTGCCCTCCAGAGCTGTATGCCCCCAGTAATGTATATGCCCCACAGTAACGTGTATGACCCCAGTGCTGTCTGTGCCTTGGTTATATCTCACTGCTACAAAATATATATTTATATATATTGAGGCTTTGACTTCATCATTATTTATAATCATTTAGCCATCGGATTTTGCACATTATATTTGCCTGCTGCTATTTTCCCACTGAGTTGCCGCTTTGCTGCTATATTTATGTTGGGTGCTATATTTATCACCAAAGCCAGAACTCACTGGAGGCAACGCAAGAAGAACTCGTATTGGAGAAAGATTTTATTAAATTACCATCAGCAAAAGTATAAACCACATTTAAAAGACAAAAACAGATAAGCTGCCGGGCATCGCCTCTTCTTCTGAGCTTCTTGGAGGACAGGTTGCTCCTCTTTCGGCAGCCATGCTTGTTCTCTGAAGTCCAGGAGGCTCCTGAGGGTTGGTCTTCCCGGTCTGCAGCTCCTCTTGATTTGCTGAGAGATCAGAATGCCTTGGAGATATGCCGCCTTCAGTTAAGGAAAGAAAGAGAGGGAAAAAAATGTGATTTACTAACAAGAAAGCTAAAAATCGTATATGAAGTATCATGTAACCCTGCAAGCTGCACAAAAAGCACAATAACCTAAGTGTTGTAGTGTGTCGCCCTGGACAAGCCAGGGGCCACAGAGCACAACACCTACACACCAAACACTCCCTGCAGGCACATCAAGGTGAGACACAAAACCCTTGTTGCCTTCCTCCAGGGGCTGATGTCCACACCAGGGGGTGGAGCCAGGTGGTTGGTCTCCGCCCACCGAGGAGTTCACAGTCCTGGAGGCGGGAAAGACAGGCAGTCTAGTTTGGAGGAAGAAGTGGAAGGAGGTGAAGTAGAGAGATAGAGTTTGGAGAGGAAAGAGTTCAGTTTTGACAGTGAAAGTGGAAAGAGTAAAGTGACAGCTAAAGAGCCTGAAGTTGGTCCGGGTGTGTGGCCCGGACAGAACAGCAAGGTTGGCAGACGGTGGTGACCGTCTGCAGGAGTGGCCTATCGGAGTTTGCCGTAAGGACCGTGGACGGGCGGTGGCCCGGTGGTACCGGACCGGTACACAAGGAGAAGCTAGCACCATTGGCAGGGGCTTTTCGGACCCCGGCAAGGCTAGGAGTCGCCGTGAAGTTGCCGAATCCGTTAGTGAAGGGGACCTCCGGGTTTCCAAACAGACAAGTCCCGACAGAAGGCAACCGTCCAACCGTGAAGGGGAGACACCGCCACCGCCAAGGGCAACCGTTTCCCAGGGCCAGCGCCTACGGGCAAAAGGGGCTCCTCCGGCCCACATCCAGGTCGAGGAGCGGGTTACCGGTGGGAACCCATCGGAATCAACATAGAACATAGGTGCAGGGAGAGACAGTCATCACTAACCTGCAGGGAACAACAACACCGCAGCCGTCCGAGGGACCCGTCCATCCAGCCGCTTGTTTTACCATGAACTGTGTCATCATCATTGGGCTGAGTGAGTACCTCTGTGCCGTGCGGCACAGCGCTGCCCCTGCGACCCTGCACCTCACCAGGCCCCGCAACCCGCCTGCCATCCACTCCTACCCCATCACCGGGCCCCGGGACAACCAACCCCCTACCCACGGAGGGGAGAAATAACAACAAAGCTGCTCCCTGTCTCCGCTCCCGGGATCCCCGTCCAGAGCAGCGGTGGTGTCCACACAATCACCACAACCGTGGGTGGCGTCACGGACAATATCCCCAAAACCAAACCACCCCTTTTCACTCACGGGCGAGGAGCGCCGCTCGAGTCCCCGGGATCCGGCCCATCGCTCGAGCCACCGAGCAGCAGCAGCCGCATGGGAAATGTGAGTCACACTGCTGAGAAGTTGTGGACGGTTAGCTCTGGAGACCAAGTTTCATCAATGGTTGTCTCCACTCAACCAGCAGCCAGGGAAGGCCGGGTGTGACAATGATGCAAACATGGGTGCGGCCCTTCGCCGTGACAATGTGACACACGTGCCTTGTGTGGCTCACGTGTTGAACCTGGTTGTCCAGCAATTTTTAAAGCACTATCCTGGCCTACATGGCCTTCTGCAAAGGGCACGGTGTAACGCCTTCCTTAATCCACACACTCAGATGGGCTGTAAAGGATAGGCTAGAGGGAAGCCACTCACGAGTTGGTCGCTGTGGGTTTACGATGGGTAAATGTGTGGATCTTGCCCCCCTCATCCTTTTGTATAACCAGATCTAAAAAGGTGATAGAATTCTGATCACAGGTATGGGTAAATCTCAGGCCTAGGGAGTTGTTATTGAGGCCCTTGACAAATTTTTCAAAATCAAAAATAGACCCTGTCCAAAGGATGAGGATGTCATCAATGTATCGGACCCACAGTCCGATACATTGATGAGATTCCTCATCCTCCCCCCCAAAAACTACTGTTTCTTCCCACCAGCCCAGGTACAGATTGGCGTAACTGGGGGCACAAGGGCTCCCCATTGCTGTACCCCTGAGCTAGTGGAAGTACTTAGTATTCCTCAATACAGGGGAGTGGTGCTGTCCTTCTTCTTTAACAGGACCAACGGAGCTGCCCAGAGGCTACAACTGTCAGGGATAACCCCAGCCTCCTTCATGTTGCTCAACATGTCCTTGGTACACTGGTAATGTGCAGGTAGTATTGGCTTATATCTCTCTTTGATGGGTGGGTGTGCACTTGTGGGGATGTAGTGTTTGACCCCTTTTATTCTCCAAAAGTCTAGCGGATGTTTGCTGAAGACTTGCTCGTATTCTTGCACTACCCTGTAGACCCCCTTCTTGTGATGTGAAGGTGTGGACTCTCATGGGCACTCTTCCCTTCCGTATTAATGAATAAAACTATGATGTAAATAGCATATAGATACCCTACAAATGCAGATAAAGGTAGGTTATGGGAAAAGGGGGAAGAGAGAAACAAGAAAATAGTGTAATAAAGTATACCTTCCGGGTGGGAGAGGAAATGGCAGCACAGCCAGTGGACGTGAAGCAAGGGGAGCCTGCAACTAAAGAGTTGAGAGCGTTATCACATGGTGACTGAGCCTGATTGTAACTGGAGCATAGAGGTGCCGATCCTGTCTTACCTGCTGTTAGGGCCAGATGGACGGGTAGACCCTGGAGGTGGATCCACTGGGCCGAACTCCCGGATGAGGGAAAGGAGTCCGGTAGCCGGAGAACTTTAGGTAGCAGGGCAGTCCGTGCACTGGGAGAAAATGGAGAAGTCCCTGGGACCACGAGGTCACTGATGGTGGTCCGGGTGACGGAGCTCAGGTTCGGAAGCCGTGATGGTGTCAGGCAGGGTCCGGAACCGTTGGAGCGAGATGACGGGTCACCGCAGGGATCCGAGATGGTACGGACTGTCAGGATGGCAGATGGGCAGCGTTCGGGGTTCGAGGTATCGCAGGACCGGATGGCGATGCAGGATCGGCTCTAGAAGACAGAGAGGTAAGTATCTCACAGAGTACAAGGAGACCTGACTCCTAGCTTGGGAAAACACGAAGAACAGGCCCCGCTCCCTTGGACATTAACCCCCTATATACCCTGTACCTGTGTGCATCATTTCCTGTTAGTGGACACTGGCCCTTTAAGAAAGGGTCAGTGACCGCGCGCGCGCCCTAATGCGCATGCGCGCGGCCCGGGTGCCAGAAGCCAGGGAAGGAAGCTGAGAGGAGGACGCAGGGGAGCCGGCCAGGACCTGGGAAGCCGTCGGGCGCCGGGAGCGGAGACCAGGGGGCCTGGGAAGGACGGGCACCGGAGGCTGGAGAGCGGGGAGCGTGGCAGGTGAGCCGGGGAGCGGAGCTGAGGACCCGGGGAGCGGAGCAGAGGACCCGGGGAGGGGAGGCGAGGACCCGGGGAGCGTGACAGTACCCCCCCCCCCCACGTCCCCCTCCCCGCAACCGGGACATGAAGGCACGGATCAGAGGAGTGCACACGTTCTCCCTGGGCTCCCAGGACCTATCCTCAGGACCATACCCCTCCCAGTCCACCAGGAAGAACTGCCGACCACGTACGGTCTTCATGGCCACGATATCTCTTACCGCATAGATGTCGTCCTCAGCAATAGGAGGAGGAGCCGGGCTGGCGGCAGCGGAGAAGGGACCAAGGACAACCGGCTTGAGCAGAGAGACGCGGAAGGAGTTGGGTATTCTCATTGTGGCCGGGAGCTGCAGTTTGTAGGAGACCTCATTGATCTTGCCGAGGACTTTAAACGGCCCGATGTAGCGAGGTCCCAGCTTGTAGGATGGTATCTTCAGTCGGATGTACTTGGAAGCAAGCCAGACGAGATCTCCCGGAGAGAAACACGGAGGATCTAGGCGTCTCTTGTCCGCGTGTCTCTTCATCCGCAGGGTTGCCCGTGCAAGGGACGCCTTAACTGAGTCCCAAATGGTAGTAAAGTCACGGGCTACAGTATCAGCAGCAGGGATGTCCGAGGACGAGGATACAGGCAATGGGACAGACGGCTGAAGTCCGTAGACGACATGGAAGGGAGAACTGGAGGAGGACTCACTGACTTGGTGATTATGGGAGAATTCTGCCCAAGGAAGAAGCGTGGACCAATCGTCATGATGGGCGTTCACGTAGTGAAGTAAGAAAGAGGTCAATATCTGATTGACCCGTTCCACTTGGCCGTTCGACTGAGGGTGGTAGGCCGAAGAGAAGTCCAGGGTCACTCCCAGATGTTTGCAGAGAGCCCTCCAGAAGCGGGAGGTGAACTGAGTTCCTCTGTCGGACACTATGTGTGATGGAAAGCCATGCAAGCGGAAGATGTGCTGTATATAGGCGTCCGCGAGTTCCTGAGCAGAGGGCAGTCCAGCCATAGGAACGAAATGGGCCATTTTAGAGAACCGATCCACCACGACCCATATGACTGTGTGTCCGGAGGACAAAGGCAAGTCCGTAATAAAGTCCATCGCTATGTATTGCCAGGGAACTGAGGGTATGGGCAGAGGCAGAAGACGGCCGTATGGCAGGTGTTTGGGTGTCTTGTTCCTGGCACAGGAGGAGCAGGCAGAGACAAAAGAGGCGACGTCCGTGCGCAGGGATGGCCACCAGTAATGACGTACAATAGCGCTCCATGTTTTCTTCTGACCTGCATGACCGGCTGTTTTCGAGGCATGGCCCCAGTGTAACACTTTTTGCCTGTCAGTCTCAGAGACATAAGTCTTCCCAGGTGGTATCTGGGCCAGGGTGACAGGAGCCACCGGGATAATCTTACTTGGACAGATGTCTCTTCCTCCTGTTCCACGGGCACGAAAGACCTAGACAAGGCATCAGCGCGTACATTCTTGTTCGCGGGTCGGAAATGAAGCTGGAAGTCGAACCGGGCAAAGAACAAGGACCACCTGGCTTGCCGTGGGTTCAGTCGCTGAGCAGTCCGCAGGTATTCCAGGTTTTTGTGGTCCGTGTAAACAATGACAGGGTACACTGCTCCTTCCAGAAGATAGCGCCATTCCTCCAGAGCCAGTTTGACCGCCAATAGCTCTCGGTCACCGATGGTGTAATTGCGTTCAGGCGCGGAGAAGCTCTTGGAGAAGAAACCGCACGTCACCATCTTCCCGGAGGAGGACTTCTGCATGAGCACTGCTCCGGCTCCCGAGGAGGAGGCATCCACCTCCAAGGTGAATTGGCGGTTTAACTCTGGACGGTGGAGTACAGGAGAGGAGGCAAAGGCTCGCTTTAGAGCGCCAAACGCGGCGTCGGCCGCAGGTGACCAGTCCTTTGGATTAGCCCCCTTCTTGGTCAAGGCGGAGAGAGGAGCAGTCAGAGCCGAGAAGTGAGGAATGAACTGGCGGTAATAGTTAGCGAATCCCAGAAAGCGTTGGATTGCCTTCAGTCCAGAAGGAGGAGGCCAGTTGAGAATGGAGGAGACCTTCTTGGGATCCATCTGCAGTCCGGTTTCGGTGATGAGGTACCCCAGGAAGGGGAGAGAAGACTGTTCGAAGACGCACTTCTCGTACTTGGCGTACAGACGATTCTCTCTCAGTCTTTGTAGAACCAGTTGCACGTTCTCTCGGTGGGTCTGGAGGTCCGGAGAGAAGACAAGGATGTCATCCAGATATACCACCACACAGACGTAGAGGAGGTCCCGAAACACATCGTTCACTAATTCTTGGAAGACTGCTGGTGCGTTGCACAGGCCGAAGGGCATCACGCAGTATTCATAGTGCCCATCGCGAGTGTTGAACGCGGTCTTCCATTCATCCCCTGAGCGGATACGGACCACGTTGTAGGCACCCCGAAGATCCAACTTGGTGAACACACGAGCTCCTCTGAGTCGATCAAACAATTCGGGGATGAGCGGCAGGGGGTACTTGTTTTTCACGGTGATTAGGTTCAATCCCCGGTAGTCTATACATGGGCGTAGGTCACCCTCTTTCTTCTTTACGAAGAAGAAGCCTGCTCCAGCAGGAGAGGAGGATCTCCGGATGAATCCCTTAGCCAGGCTCTCTGTGATGTACGTAGACATGGCCCTTGTTTCGGCTGGAGACAGTGGATATATCCGTCCTCGAGGTGGTGTAGTTCCCGGGAGCAGGTCAATGGCACAATCGTAAGGACGATGTGGCGGAAGTACTTCGGACTCCTTCTTATCAAAGACGTCCACGAAGGACCAATAGGCTGAGGGCAGTCCCGGTAGGGACTCGGGAACCGGAGGTCGCCGGATAGGTTGTATGGTCTTCAGACACCTCTCATGGCAAGAAGACCCCCATCGAGTGATATCGCCAGTGCCCCAGCTGACTGAAGGCTCGTGTGTCCGCAACCAGGGAAGACCCAGCAGGATTTGATGTGACATATGTGGGAGGACGTAGAGAGCGATGTTCTCGGTGTGCAGAGCACCGATACGCAGTTCAAGCGGCTTGGTGATCCAGGAGATGGTGTCAGAGAGGGGTCTCCCATCCACAGAGGCAATCACAAGAGGTTTGGCGAGTGGAGTAACAGGCACCTGATACTTGTCCACCGTGGCCTGCTGGATGAAATTGCCTGCTGCCCCAGAATCGAGGTACGCCTCAGCCGTAAACCGCGTCTCTCCCGTTGTCACTTGCACAGTCCATGTAACTGGGTCTGAGAGAGTCCCAGCACCTAGGGTGGCCTCTCCTACCAACCCTAGGCTTTGGAGTTTCCCGGCCTCTCTGGACAGGCGCGTAGCAGGTGTGTGCCCTCTCCGCAATAAAAGCAGAGACCCTTGGCGAGCCGCTCTGCTCGACGTTGCACACGGTCGATCTGCATGGGCTCATGGACGGAGACACCAGAGGCCGTTGACTGGAGTACGGCGGGCTTCTGTGGAGGAGAGGAATGCCGTACCGGACGTCTCTCACGGGACACCTATTTGGACCGCTCCTGAAAGCGTATGTCCACTCGAGTCGCTAGGGTAATCAGGGCGTCCAGGGTGGACGGTACGTCACGTCCAGCCAGCTCATCTTTGATTCGACCCGATAGTCCTTCCCAGAAGGCGGCGGTTAGGGCCTCGTTATTCCACCCGAGTTCTGAAGCCAAGGTGCGGAAACGGATGGCGTATTGACCCACCGTCAGTGTTCCCTGACGTAACCGGAGAAGAGATGACGCAGACTCGGAGGCGCGTCCGGGTTCGTCAAAGGTGCTGCGAAAGGCCTGCAGAAACTCCTGGAGGTTCTTGGTCATAGGTTCCTCCTTCTCCCACAAGGGGTTGATCCACGCCAGTGCCTCGCCCTCTAGGTGAGACATGATGAAGGCGTCCTTGGCTTGGTCGGAGGCAAACAGATGTGGCAGCTGCGTGAAATGGAGGGAGCATTGGTTTATAAACCCCCTGCAGGTCTTGGGATCTCCGGCGTACCGGGGTGGTGAGGCCAAACGCAGTCTGGAAGCATCCGAAGAGGCAGCCACGGGAGCGGGGGTCGTGGCTTGACTAGTGGAGGCCCGGGTCGCTGCAGATGTGACCGAGGCTTGTAGCGTGTTCAAGCGGGCGTCCACGGAGGTCATAAAATTCAGCATGCGGGTCTGGACTTCACGCTGGCGTTGGAGTTCCTCCTGCAAGGCCGCTAGTGCTTCGGCGGGATCCATGGCCTGTTCTTACTGTTAGGGCCAGTTGGACGGGTAGACCCTGGAGGTGGATCCACTGGGCCGAACTCCCGGATGAGGGAAAGGAGTCCGGTAGCCAGAGCACTTTAGGTAGAAGGGCAGTCCGTGCACTGGGAGAAAATGGAGAAGTCCCTGGGACCACGAGGTCACTGATGGTGGTCCGGGTGACGGAGCTCAGGTTCGGAAGCCGTGATGGTGTCAGGCAGGGTCCGGAACCGTTGGAGCGAGATGACGGGTCACCGCAGGGATCCAAGATGGTACGGACTGTCAGGATGGCAGATGGGCAGCGTTCGGGGTTCGAGGTATCGCAGGACCGGATGGCGATGCAGGATCGGCTCTAGAAGACAGAGAGGTAAGTATCTCACAGAGTACAAGGAGACCTGACTCCTAGCTTGGGAAAACACGAAGAACAGGCCCCGCTCCCTTGGACATTAACCCCCTATATACCCTGTACCTGTGTGCATCATTTCCTGTTAGTGGACACTGGCCCTTTAAGAAAGGGTCAGTGACCGCGCGCGCGCCCTAATGCGCATGCGCGCGGCCCGGGTGCCAGAAGCCAGGGAAGGAAGCTGAGAGGAGGACGCAGGGGAGCCGGCCAGGACCTGGGAAGCCGTCGGGCGCCGGGAGCGGAGACCAGGGGGCCTGGGAAGGACGGGCACCGGAGGCTGGAGAGCGGGGAGCGTGGCAGGTGAGCCGGGGAGCGGAGCTGAGGACCCGGGGAGCGGAGCAGAGGACCCGGGGAGGGGAGGCGAGGACCCGGGGAGCGTGACACCTGCGTTGGTGTAGAAGTGGGTGTCCTGTGGTGGAGTCAGCTGTGTGCAGTGGTGGCCGTTGGTTCTTTTATGTGCGACCGTAGTAATAGCTGCGCCCACTTCCTGTATGGGAGTGGAATGCAGTGAGGCTAATGGAATGCACGCCTGCGCATTTGTGTTTAACGTCGCGCATGTGCAGAACGGAGAAAAGGCTGCGCTCACTTCCTAATGAAAGGGAGTGAGACGCAGCTGGGAAGGGAAGGGAAAAGATTAGGGTTTGGGGATGATGAAAGGGCTTTCTACGGGTAAGGATGGCAAAGGGTTGCAGTGACGGAAAGTCAGGCAGCCTGTCCTGTCCTGTCCTGTCCGTCCGTCTTTTTGTATCATGAATTGGAAAGACTGCAAGGGAGAGGGGAGGTGCTTGTGCCCAAAAGGAGGAGTTATTTAGATTCATTGCAGTGGGCGGCGGCTGCAAAAAGCACCATTCTTCTTGTTTTTGCTCTGCAAAACAGCCTTTTCAAGGGTTGGCTTGGGTGACAAAATGTCTTCTGTAGGCGTGGGTTTGTCTCCCTCTCCCTAAGATGTGTCCGGTATAGGCCAGGGTGCCACTCAAGGCTGTAACCAATTCGGGTTATAGCTTCTCGGCCTTTTGGCTAAGATCAAGTGTAGTTTCGGAGGACGCTACTTTGGTCGGTACTGGAAGGTGCCTGGGATTGCACGACTGCCGGTCTTGGGGGAGTGTGTGCGCCTTCTGATGACACATAGCCCTCTTGGGCCTGGATGGTTCCCAGGCAACGGGAGGCGATCACCTTTGTTATTTTGAAGTCCTACTGATAAACAGAAAAAAAAAAAAATCTGTTCTTAGTTTAATATCTGATACGTCCCCTATCTGGGGACCATATATTAAATGGATTTTTAGAACAAGGAGATGGAAAAAATCTTGCTCTGTCCACTCCACGCATTGACCTGGTATTGTAGTACCTCCAGGACCGGTGCACCCCTTCTTTACCCAGTTTCCAAAAGCAGAACTCAATTCACCTGATTAAAATGAACCCAATTAGTGAATTGAAAGAAAGCAAACAACTTTATTTGCACCTTAATTTAGCCAATTCACTTTTCACACTTTCACCCTTTTTTTTATCTTTCACGCCTTTTACTTGCTTTATTCATCCAAAAGCTGCGCCAATTAGCAAACTCATCTCCACTCAACTTGACGAACTCTGCTATGTCCTGTGCAGTATCTTGTTCTCAGTCTTATCTAGATCATTTGCAATTGAATAGAATAGATCCCTTTTGGACACATTAAGGCCCCGTCACACTAAGCAACATCGCTAGCAACATCGCTGCTAACGAACAACTTTTGTGACGTTGCTAGCGATGTTGCTGTGTGTGACATCCAGCAACAACCCGGCCCCTGCTGTGAAGTCGTTGGTTGTTGCTGAATGTCCTGGGCCATTGTTTAGTTGTTGCTGTCCTGCTGTGAAGCACAGATCGCTGTGTGTGACAGCGAGACAGCAACAACTAAATGTGCAGGCAGCAGGAGCCGGCTTCTGCAGAGGCTGGTAACCAATGTAAACATCGGGTAACCAAGAAGCCCTGTCCTTGGTTACCCGATATTTACCTTTGATACCAGCCTCCGCCGCTCTCACTGTCAGTGCCGGCTCCTGCTCTGTGCACATGTAGCTGCAGGACACATCGGGTTAATTAACCCGATGTGTGCTGTAGCTAGGAGAGCAGGGAGCCAGCGCTAAGCATTGTGCGCTGCTCCCTGCTCTGTGCACATTTAGCTGCAGCACACATCGGGTAATTAACCCGATGTGTGCTGTAACTAGGAGAGCAGGGAGCCAGCGCTCAGTGTGCGCTGCTCCCTGTTCTCTGCTCTGTTCTGTAGCTCCGTGCACTGGTAACCAAGGTAAATATCGGGTTGGTTACCCGATATTTACCTTAGTTACCAAGCGCAGCATCTTCCACGCGGCGCTGGGGGCTGGTCACTGGTTGCTGGTGAGCTCACCAGCAACTCGTGTAGCGACGCTCCAGCGATCCCTGCCAGGTCAGGTTGCTGGTGGGATCGCTGGAGCGTCGCAGTGTGACATCTCACCAGCAACCTCCTAGCAACTTACCAGCGATCCCTATCGTTGTTGGGATCGCTGGTAAGTTGCTTAGTGTGACTGGACCTTTAGATTCAGCTGCTGCAGTGACTGCAGGTGTTAGAAGATGCAGATTTGGCATCAGGTGCTGTCTACCAGATTCCACTCCAATTAAAGGTTCCATGTTTATTCCTACCATGCATTGTTTTTCAGTGTTTTCTTTGAGCAATGAGGATGTCTTTAGTGACCTGTTGGCTCCCTCTCCTGGAGGAAGAGTTTGCTTGCTCTTGGACTTTCAAAAAGAGAGGTCATTATAGACATTTAGCTTCTGAGCCCAATTGGGGACAGTCATGGGTGATGAATGTCTTGCAACCTGCTGCGAAGCCTCATACCGCAATATAAGGAACGTCAAATACTAAGAATGGGCGGCCTATGAAAGAATTAGTACTTTCATTAAGCATACTTAAACGGCTAATTGGGAATAGACAAACTGTAAAAAGCCCTCTGAGAAAGCCCCTTTCTAATCTTTGTTAGTAAGCTTTTCTGTAGTCTGCCTGTTGATGTATTTTCCGTTTGATCAGTGCACAACATGAAGTGACGGAACACTGGCTTGTCACAATGTCCCCCGCTGACATCACAATAGCGCTACTGCCTAGAAAGCCAGCTGCGCAGCAGAAGTTGCTCTTTGGGTGGGATGGTGGGCTAATGTATCTATTCCTGCTTGGTGTGAGTTTGACATGACCTAGAGCAACGAGTTCCAGCGGCTGGCGGTTGATTATTGGCTGTAATGGGGCTTTCTGGCTGGTGCCAGCCTTTCTTCTTAGCACACAGGAACCACAATCCCTACACCATGCTTCGATGGATTCTCTCATCCCAGCCCAGTAAAACTACATATTTCACACAGTTATAAGCAGCCCATGGGCATTCACCTGGATTAAAACCCATAACAGCTCATAGACCAAACAATCAATCTACCACTGGACCAAAGACAGGAAGTTAAATCCACTGCCTGCAGTAACTAACTTAATCCTATAGGCTACTCACACAACAAACCCAAGAGAATGGAAAAAAACATGGCTTTGATTATCCATCCAATGAAAACGCATATCCATTGTGAGCCATTGGACAATGCAATTGCACACATGGTGACATGGTGCACGGCCCAATGAATCAAGTCTGTACTTCATATTCACGGTTTAAGCCCTTGGGTTCTAATGTGTCCAGAGTACATATCCAGACAGATTCCCTTTCTTTGAGCTAAGCACAAGTCAACAATACGTTGTAAGCAGATTCTATTACCAGTCCCACACTATTTTGTGACACATAATTAGTGATGAGCGAGTACTAAAAAGCTCAGGTGCTCGAAGCTCGGGCCGAGCCTCCCAAGATACTCGTGTACTCGGGCCGAGCAACGAGCCCAATGTTATCCTATGGGAGACCCGAGTATTTTTGTGAAATGACCCCCCGGCAGCATGGAGAAACCCTAAAAATGTCACAAAAGTCTCAGAAGAGTGCTCAAATGACATGGCAACAGCATGGGGAAGACCCCTTGAAGCATTTATCACTCAAAAGTCACAGCTGTGAACAATTTTGTCCGCGTTTCACGCCATTTTTACGGACTCACCAGAAAACCTTCCAAAATGACCCCAAAATGATTTTTCATGGCAGAAATGTTAAGGGCACATACCCAATAGTGAGATAGAGCTGGTGTATGTTACTTTTTGAGATTAATACATGAAAGATTTTACGTGAAAACATTGTGTGGCACTCCGATGTCCCTGAGAAGAGACGTACATGAAGGCCTCTTGAGTCTAATGTGCCCATTTTGAGGAAGTGAGTCTTTGTAGTATTTTCCTTTGCCAGGGCAGTCCAAAATTGTGAGGTTCACCAATGCCCCTGCATACAGACGTGCATGAGGGCCTGTAAACCTGAAGTGCCCATTGTAAGGAAGTGGGTCTATTGTAGTATAGCCCTTAGGCAGGGCAGCCAAAAATTGGGAGGCTCCACGTTGTCCCTGGATAGAGACGTGCATGAGGGCCTGTAAACCTGAAGTGCCCATTGTCAGGAAGTGGGTGTATTATAGTATAGCTCTTAGGCAGGGCAGCCAAAAATTGGGAGGCTCCACATTGTCCCTGGATAGAGACGTGCATGATGGCCTGTAAACCTGAAGTGCCCATTGTAAGGAAGTGGGTCTATTTTAGTATAGCCCTTTGCCAGGGCAGCCAAAAATTGGGAGGCTCCACGTTGTCCCTGGATAGAGACGTGCATGATGGCCTGTAAACCTGAAGTGCCCATTGTAAGGAAGTGGGTCTATTTTAGTATAGCCCTTTGCCAGGGCAGCCAAAAATTGGGAGGCTCCACATTGTCCCTGGATAGAGACGTGCATGATGGCCTGTAAACCTGAAGTGCCCATTGTAAGGAAGTGGGTCTATTTTAGTATAGCCCTTTGCCAGGGCAGCCAAAAATTGGGAGGCTCCACGTTGTCCCTGGATAGAGACGTGCATGATGGCCTGTAAACCTGAAGTGCCCATTGTAAGGAAGTGGGTCTATTTTAGTATAGCCCTTTGCCAGGGCAGCCAAAAATTGGGAGGCTCCACGTTGTCCCTGGATAGAGACGTGCATGATGGCCTGTAAACCTGAAGTGCCCATTGTAAGGAAGTGGGTCTATTTTAGTATAGCCCTTTGCCAGGGCAGCCAAAAATTGGGAGGCTCCACATTGTCCCTGGATAGAGACGTGCATGATGGCCTGTAAACCTGAAGTGCCCATTGTAAGGAAGTGGGTCTATTTTAGTATAGCCCTTTGCCAGGGCAGCCAAAAATTGGGAGGCTCCACGTTGTCCCTGGATAGAGACGTGCATGAGGGCCTGTAAACCTGAAGTGCCCATTGTCAGGAAGTGGGTGTATTATAGTATAGCCCTTAGGCAGGGCAGCCAAAAATTGGGAGGCTCCACATTGTCCCTGGATAGAGACGTGCATGATGGCCTGTAAACCTGAAGTGCCCATTGTAAGGAAGTGGGTCTATTTTAGTATAGCCCTTTGCCAGGGCAGCCAAAAATTGGGAGGCTCCACATTGTCCCTGGATAGAGACGTGCATGATGGCCTGTAAACCTGAAGTGCCCATTGTAAGGAAGTGGGTCTATTTTAGTATAGCCCTTTGCCAGGGCAGCCAAAAATTGGGAGGCTCCACGTTGTCCCTGGATAGAGACGTGCATGAGGGCCTGTAAACCTGAAGTGCCCATTGTCAGGAAGTGGGTGTATTATAGTATAGCCCTTAGGCAGGGCAGCCAAAAATTGGGAGGCTCCACATTGTCCCTTGATAGAGACGTGCATGATGGCCTGTAAACCTGAAGTGCCCATTGTAAGGAAGTGGGTCTATTTTAGTATAGCCCTTTGCCAGGGCAGCCAAAAATTGGGAGGCTCCACGTTGTCCCTGGATAGAGACGTGCATGAGGGCCTCAAAACATTAAGTGTCCATTTTAAGGAAGTGGGTGTATTATAGTATAGCCCTTAGGCAGGGCAGCCAAAAATTGGGAGGCTCCATGTTGTCCCTGGGTAGAGACGTGCATGAGGGCCTCAAAACATTGTTCCCATTGCAAAGGAGCGGGTCTCCTGTCGTTGTAATGTCCATTCTGCAAAGAATGGGCGAAAAAATTTACCACTGGGGGTATACCTGAAACAAAGGCCTAAGTATTGCAATTTGTAACGGTCATCATCATGGTGGCGCATGAGGAGAAGGAGGAGCAGTCCAGCGATTATCCAAAGTCCAGAAGTGTGTACCCATGGGTGAGTGGAGGTACATGGCAAACTTTAAATTCCGCTCTCATTTGCTGGTGGTGTGGTGAAGTCTGGCCCAATCCAACCCTTGTTCATCTTGATCAGAGTCAGCCTGTCAGCATTTTCAGTTGACAGGCGGGTGCGTTTATCTGTAATGATTCCACCTGCGGCACTAAAAACACGCTCTGACAAAACGCTAGCAGCAGGGCAGGCCAGGACTTCCAAGGCATAGAGAGCCAATTCATGCCACGTGTCCAGCTTGGATACCCAATAATTGTAAGGCACAGAGGAATGTCGGAGTACAGTTGTTCGATCTGCAAGGTACTCCTTCAGCATCTGGGCAAACTTAGGATTTCTTGTGGCACTACCCCGCACCTCAGGGGCTGTGGTACGTGAGGGGCTGAGAAAACTGTCCCACATCTTAAAGACTGTTCCCCTACCTCTGGCGGATTGGACTTGTGCCTCTCTCGGCTGTACGCCTCGGTTGTCCACTGATTCCTGACCTATGCCGCTAGCGTTTTGTGAGGGGAATGCTTTGCCTACTTCCGTGAGTATGGCCTTCCGGAACTGCTGCATTTTGGTTGACCTCTCCTCCACGGGAATAAGAGACAAAAAGTTCTCCTTGTAGCGTGGGTCTAACAGTGTTACCAACCAGTAATGATTGTCGGCCAAGATGTTCTTAACGCGAGGGTCACGAGACAGGCAGCTTACCATAAAGTCAGCCATGTGCGCCAGACTCTTAACAGCCAGGACTTCAGTAGCCTGACCAACAAGATGACTGAACATGCTGTCCTCCTCCTCCTCCTCCTCCTCCTCCTCCTCCTCCTCATCTACCCTGTCCTCTGGCCAGCCACGCTGAACCGAGGATATGACTGGTGTGCATGTCATATCCTCAATTTGGCCGGAGAGTTGCTCCATGTCTTCATCCTCCTCCTCGTCATAGTCCTCCACTGCACGTTGTGATGAGACGAGGCTGGGCTGTGTGTTATCACCCACACCCACTACTGTTTCTTGCTGCAACTCATCGCGCTCCGCCTGCAATGCATCATGTTTGTTTTTCAGCAGAGACCGTTTTAGAAGGCAGAGTAGCGGTATGGTGACGCTAATAATGGCGTCATCACCACTCACCATCTTGGTGGAGTCCTCAAAGTTTTGGAGGATGGTACATAGGTCTGACATCCATCTCCACTCCTCAGGTGTTATGTGTGGAGTTTGACCCATTTCCCGACGGCTTAGGTGATGCAGGTACTCAACAACTGCCCTCTTCTGCTCACATACCCTGACCAACATGTGCAGAGTTGAATTCCAACGCGTGGGGACATCACACACCAGTCTGTGAGCCGGAAGATGCAAACGGCGCTGAAAGCCGGCAAGGCCGGCTGAAGCAGTAGGTGACTTTCGAAAATGTGCAGACAGGCGGCAAACTTTTACCAGCAGATCAGACAGCTCTGGGTATGACTTTATAAACCGCTGAACCACGAGGTTGAGCACATGGGCCACGCATGGAACATGTGTCAGCTGGCCTCGCCTCAAAGCCGCCACCAGGTTCCGGCCATTGTCACGCACGACCTTTCCTGGATTTAGGTTCAGAGGTGTGAGCCAGTGATCTGCCTGCTGTTTCAGAGCTGTCCACAGCTCTTCTGCATTGTGGGGTTTGTCACCTATGCAGATTAGCTTCAGCACAGCCTGTTGCCGCTTCGCCGAGGCAGTGCTGCAGTGCTTCCAGCTTGTGACTGGTGTGGAGGGCACAGTGGATGAGGATGCGCAGGAGGAGGAGGAGGCTGAAGAGCATGACATTCCGGAGCTGTAGAGTGTGGGTGAAACACTGACTGAGGTAGGGCCTGCAAACCTTGGTGTGGGAAGGACGTGTTCCGTCCCTCGCTCAGACTGGGTCCCAGTTTCCACAATATTAACCCAGTGTGCAGTCAACGAGATGTAGCGGCCTTGCCCACAAGCACTTGTCCACGTGTCTGTGGTTAGGTGGACCTTGGGTGAAACAGCGTTGTTCAGGGCACGTGTGATGTTTTGTGACACGTGGTTATGCAACGTGGGGACGGCACACCGGGAGAAATAGTGGCGGCTGGGGACCGAGTAACGTGGGACAGCTGCCGCCATCAGGTCACGGAATGCTTCTGTCTCCACCAGCCTAAAAGGCAACATTTCCAGCGCAAGCAGTCGCGAAATGTTAGCATTTAGAACTGTGGCATGTGGGGTGTTGGCAGTGTATTTGCGCCTGCGTTCAAAGGTTTGCTGAATGGATAACTGAACGCTGCGCTGGGACAAGGACGTGCTTGATGATGGTGTTCTTTCTGCGTAGGCAACTGCAGGTGCAGGAGTGGAGGAGGCTTGTTCGCAGGCAGCATGGACAGGGGATTGGCTCGCATGCACAACCAGCGAAGACGTAGCAGTGACATCAGCAAGCACTGCTCCTCGACTCTGTTGTACTTCCCACAAAGTCGGGTGCTTGGCTGACATGTGCCTGATCATGCTGGTGGTGGTCAGGCTGCTAGTTTTGGTACCCCTGCTGATGCTGGCACGGCAGGTGTTGCAAATGGCCTTTTTTGAATCATCTGGATCCAACTTAAAAAACTGCCAGACTCGGGAAGACCTAACATTTGTACAGGCACCTTGTGTCGTCGTGTTGTTCCGGGGAACGGTTGCCTGACTTCTGCCTGGGGCCACCACCCTGCTTCTTACTGCCTGTTGTGATGCTACGCCTCCCTCCCCCTGTGCACTGCTGTCCTCGCTCTGCATATCCTCCTGCCAGGTTGGGTCAGTTACTGGATCATCCACCACGTCGTCTTCCTCTTCCGCACCCTGCT
Source organism: Anomaloglossus baeobatrachus (assembly GCF_048569485.1). Taxonomy (NCBI): domain Eukaryota; kingdom Metazoa; phylum Chordata; class Amphibia; order Anura; family Aromobatidae; genus Anomaloglossus; species Anomaloglossus baeobatrachus. The sequence continues at coordinate 95,671 of NW_027441923.1, read as the reverse complement.
CCTCCTCCTGACTTCCTGACAATTGTGTCTCATCATCGTCCACTACTTGTTGAGACACGTTGCCAACTTCGTGAGAACGTGGCTGCTCAAATATTTGGCCATCTGTACAGACGATCTCCTCTTGACCCACTTCAATATGAGCTGGCGAGAGGCCAGAATGTGTGAATGGAAACGTGAACAGCTCTTCCGAGTGTCCAAGTGTGGGATCATTAATGTCCGAGGAGGACGTGTACTCAGCCTGGTGGTAGGAAGGAGGATCAGGTTCAGAAATGTGCGGTGCAGTATCACGGCTACTGACACTTGACCGTGTGGAAGACAGAGTGTTTGTGGTGGTGCCAATCTGACTGGAAGCATTATCTGCTATCCAACTAACAACCTGTTGACACTGGTCTTGGTTCAAGAGCGGTGTACTGCTGCGGTCCCCAAGAATTTGGGACAGGACGTGCGAGCGACTAGATGTGGCCCTTTGTTGTGGCGAAATTAGAGCTTGCCCACGACCTCGGCCTCTGCCTGCACCACCATCACGTCCACTTCCTTGTTCCTTGCCAATGCCCTTGCGCATTTTGCAATGCTGTGCACTGCTGACGTGTATATTCACTACTTGTGCGTTATATCAAAGTTTCTGGAAATTGCACACAAGTGCACCTGTACGCTGCCACCAACAGGCACACACGTGCGGTTTTAAAAACCAAGCACGGACGCAATAAGAACCTAACAGGTTTTTTTGGGGAGCGACAATTACAGACAAGTCAGACACTATCTGGACTGTTTTACACTGTGTACACCAGCCCCAGATATGATGAAGGCTGGTATACGGTCACCACTACCCTGCCTGCCTGCCTGCCTGTATACTGGTACAATAGTCCTGACAAGGACTCTTTTGGTCACTAGCCTGTATTCAGACCTGGCTATACCCTGCCTGTATATAGCAACAATAGTCTTGAGAAGGACTCTGCTAATGTACTCCGACCTGGCTATACCCTGCCTGCCTGTATACAACTAGAATAGTCCTGAGAAGGACTTTTGGTCACACTGTTTGCAGCCCTGCAACTGAAAAAGCTATAAAGGGCCGCAAAGCTTTCCCTGAATCAGCGACACTCTCCCTGCACTGACAGTCTGGATAGCTGTGAGCAGAGCACAGCGCGCCGGCCGATATAAAGGCTCGAGCACGCTGTGCAGGCCGGCCAATCACTGCAATTCCACAACTAACAGGGCTGTGGCATTGCAGTGGTCTGCCAGCCAATCCCTGCATGAGGGCTGGCTCTCAAAAGAGCGCCAACATGCAGAAATGAAGACCACGAGTACAGCACGAGTATCACGAGATTACTCGGTCCCCGCCGAGCAGCCCGAGTACAGAAATACTCGTGCGAGTACCGAGTAGTTACAAGCATGCTCGCTCATCACTACACATAATCACACAGTGGCCCAATTAAGATTCCAAGTCATCGAACATGTCACAGCCATACTCAGAGGAGGCGATAGAATTAGGAAGCTCAAAGAAAGGGAATCTTTCTGGATATATACTCTGGGCACGATGGAACACAAGGGCTTAAACCATGAATATGAAGAACAGACTTGATTCATTGGGCCGTGCACATTTTTTGTAACGCCCGGTTCTTTTTCGTGTTCACACTATATATGGTTCCACTATGTATGGAGTTCCATTCTTCCTTGTTTTTTATTTGTCTAGTTTGTCATGTCTGATCAACTGGTTACATTATGTCTGATTACCTTGTCTAACAGTTTTTTCTCCCCTTTCTTTACCTTCCAGGTTCCCATAGTCACGTGAAATATCCCTGCTGCACTTGATTACGGCTCACTATTCACTATAGGATGTCTTATATCTAACATCACACTCTTACCCGTCAGCACTCTATAGGTTTGTATAAGGTATGCGCTCACACATCCGGTCCTCCATAGGTTTTTCCACTTATATAACACTATCCCTATGATCACTCATAACTCATACCCTTGCAGTCAATTAAAGCCTCCCCTCTCCCCCCTCCCCTTCTCCCTTTCTATCTATGATTTTGCCAGTACAATATTAGTTTACATTAGGCACACACTCACATATTCCATTCCTTAGTGACTTATTGTAATTCACATTCACATACAATTCCCTATGCCTGCCCCATTACTACTTTCATACCTACTTGACCCTATCCTGATACCCCTTGTCTCACCTTGTTGGTCCCTACACCTGTTATCCTCTCCTTTCCTGTGTCTGTCTTGTCACACAACACATTTTAGCATATCCCTTGTGCTCCTTATTACCTGTCCTGCCTATTAGAATTATGTCCATTATGTCCATGCATGGCCCAATGAATCAAGTTTGTACTTCATATTCATGGTTTAAGCCCTTGGGTTCCAACGTGCCCAGAGTATATATCCATAAAGATTCCCTTTATTTGAGCTTCCTAATTCAATCGCCTCCTCTGCGTATGGCTTGGACATGTTCGATGACTTGGAATCTTAATTGGGTCACTTTGTGATTATGCGTCACAAAATGGTGTGTTACTGGTAATAGAATCTGCTTACAATGTATTGTTGACTTGTGCTTAGCTCAAAGAAAGGGAATCTTTCTGGATATGTACTCTGGGCACATTAGAACCCAAGGGCTTAAACCGTGAATATGAAGAACAGACTTGATTCATTGGGCCGTGCACCATGTCACCATGTGTCCAATTGCATTGTCCAATGGCTCACAATGGTTATGCATTTTCATTGGATGGATAATCGAAGCCATGTTTTTTTCCTTTCTGTTGGGTTTGTTGTGTGAGTAGCCTATAGGATTAAGTTAGTTACCGAATGCCGTGGATTTAGCTTCCTGTCTTTGGTCCAATGGTACATTGATTGTCTGGTCTATGAGCTGTTATTATTGATTTGAATGCAGGTGAACGCCCATGGGCTGCTTATGACTGTGTAAAATCTGAATGTCCTTTTTAAAATGTGGAGCCCAAAACTGGTTCCCATATTCCAGATGTGGCCTTACAAGTGCAGTATGAGAAAATGTCGCATTGCACTCAGCTCCATGTAAGACAATGCTGCAGCTCAGATCTGCGAGTTTTTCCTCAACTCTAACAGGACTGAGGAAAGAATGCAGCATGCTGCAATTGTCTATGAGTCTCTCATCACTCGCACCCATACAAGTCTATGGGTGCGAGTGAAACATTGGACTGCAACTGCACTTAGATGACGTCCGAGCGAAGAGCGATATACGCACGAGCTGACAATGCAGTAGATGGAAAGATTCAGCTCTTCCTCTCCTCCACAGCTATGATCTAATCCCATCCTGGGTTCAAATTCCACCAAGGACAACATCTGCAAGGACCTTGTATGTTCTCCCCATGTTTGTGTGGGTTTCCTTCTGGTTCTCCAGTTTACTCTCACACGCCAAAGACATACAGATAGGGAATTTAGATTGTGCGCCGCAATGGGGACAGTGCTGCTGTTGTATGTAAACCACTGCAAACTATATCGTATGTCCTGTGTACTTTTGTAATTTGTAATTTTTCCATTTCCCTGCACCCTCTTTTTTGACACTCAATATAATTTACTGTTATAAATATTGGTTTGAGTCCCTGTTGACCTGGAGATGTGAAGATATATGGGCAAATTTAAAGACTTTTTTTCTCTTGTTTCTTACTTTAGTAATCTTCCTGTCTGCGGAGCTTTGATAATGCTTTATTGGTGATGTCGTGCATGGATGACATGTTTTGTTGCAGAATCCCAATAGAAACACATATGCGTTTTACATACAGATTGTCTGCATCTCATTAAACTGTATGTGGAAAACCTGTAAATAAAACACATAACTGCAAGATAAGTGAGAAAACTCAATGCATTTCAATTTCTGCCCGTATTAGGCAGCTTTCATAGAAGCGAACATAGGCAGCTCAGTCTTTCCTGGGTAGGGTGAGTAAAATACAGGTTTTTTGGTTGTTTTTTTTCCTTTATAAATAAACTACAACCAGGGGACCGGTTTTCCGAAACCGGAAAACTCCTTTAATGCTTGTAACCTCTCCGGCTTATCTGCAACCGAAAATGTGAAATCAGCCGCTTATGTGACTGTAGTGAGAAAGTCAGGATGGATTCATGGCACTTTTACATGGCGAGATTTTCCATCAGTATTTGCTTGAGAGAACAGAGGTAGATACAAAACACAGAAGAGGTGCAAATGTTTCAGGTATTCTTTTTCTCTGTGTTTGTTCACACAGTGACCCAATTAAGATTTCAAGTCATCGAACATGTCCAAGCCATACGCAGAGGAGGCGATAGAATTAGGAAGCTCAAAGAAAGGGAATCTTTCTGGATATATATTCTGGGCACGTTGGAACCCAAGGGCTTAAACCATGAATATGAAGTACAGACTTGATTCATTGGGCCATGCATGGACATAATGGACATAATTCTAATAGGCAGGACAGGTAATAAGGAGCACAAGGAATATGCTAAAATGTGTTGTGTGACAAGACAGACACAGGAAAGGACAGGATAACAGGTGTAGGGACCAACAAGGTGAGACAAGGGGTATCAGGATAGGGTCAAGTAGGCATGAATGTAGTAATGGGGCAGGCATAGGGAATTGTATGCGAATGTGAATTACAATAAGTCACTAAGGACTGGAATATGTGAGTGTGTCCCTAATGTAAACTAATATTGTACTGGCAAAATTATAGATGGAAAAGGAGAAGGGGAGGGGGGAGAGGGGAGGCTGTAATTGACTACAAGGGTCTGAGTTATGAGTGATCATAGGGATAGTGTTACATAAGTGGAAAAACCTATGGAGGACCGGATGTGTGAGCGCATACCTTATACAAACATATAGAGTGCTGACGGGTAAGAGTGTGATGTTAGATATTAGACATTCTATAGTGAATAGTGAGCCGTAATCAAGTGCAGCAGGGATATTTCACATGACTATGGGAACCTGGAAGGTAAAGAGAGGGGAGAAAAAACTGTTAGACAAGGTAATCAGACATAATGTAACCAGTTGATCAGACATGACAAACATGACAAATAAAAAACAAGGAAGAATGGAACTCCATACATAGTGGAACCATATATAGTGTGAACACGAAAAAGAACCGGGCATTAGAAAAAATTTGCACGGCCCAATGAATCAAGTCGGTTCTTCATATTCATGGTTTAAGCACATGGGTTCCAATGTGGCCAGAGTATATATCCAGAAAGATTCCCTTTCTTTGAGCTTCCTAATTCTATCGCCTCCTCTGCGTATGGCTGGGACATGTTCGATGACTTGGAATCTTAATTGGGCCACTGTGTGATTATGCGTCACAAAATAGTGTGGGACTGGTAATAGAATCTGCTTACAACGTATTGTTGACTTGTGCTTAGCTCAAAGAAAGGGAATCTTTCTGGATATGTACTCTGGACACATTAGAACCCAAGGGCTTAAACCGTGAATATGAAGTACAGACTTGATTCATTGGGCCGTGCAACATGTCACCATGTGTGCAATTGCATTGTCCAATGGTTCACAATGGTTATGCGTTTTCATTGGATGGATAATCGAAGCCATGTTTTTTTCCTTTCTCTTGGGTTTGTTGTGTGAGTAGCCTATAGGATTAAGTTAGTTACCGCAGGCAGTGGATTTAGCTTCCTGTCTTTGGTCCAGTGGTAGATTGATTGTTTGGTCTATGAGCTGTTATGGGTTTTAATCCAGGTGAATGCCCATGGGTTGCTTATGACTGTGTGAAATATGTAGTTTTACTGGGCTGGGATGAGAGAATCCATCGAAGCATGGTGTGGGGATTCTGGTTCTTGTGTGGTAAGAAGAATGGCTGGCACCAGTCAGAAAGCCCCATTACAGCCAATAATCAACCGCCAGCCGCTGGAACTCATTGCTCTAGATCATGTCAAACTCACACCAAGCAGGAATAAATACATTAGCCCACCATCCCACCCAAAGAGCAACTTCTGCTGCGCAGCTGGCTTTCTAGGCAGCAGCGCTATTGTGATGTCAGCGGGGGCATTGTGACAAGCCAGTGTTCCGTCTCTTCATGTTGTACACTGTTCAAATGGAAAATACATCAACAGACAGACTATAGAAAAGTTTACTAACAAAGGTTAGAGAGGGGCTTTCTCAGAGGGCTTTTTACAGTTTGTCTATTCCCAATTAGCCGTTTAAGAATGCTTAATGAAAGTACTAATTCTTTCATAGGCCGCCCATTCTTAGTATTTGACGTTCCTTATATTGCGGTATCAGGCTTCGCAGCAGGTTGCAAAACATTCATCACCCATGACTGTCCCCAATTGGGCTCAGAAGCTAAATGTCTATCATGACCTCTCTTTTTGAAAGTCCAAGAGGAAGCAAACTCTTCCTCCAGGATAGGGAGCCAACAGATCACTAAAGACATCATCATTGCTCAAAGAAAACACCGAAAAACAATGCATGGTAGGAAAAAACATGGAACCTTTAATTGGAGTGGAATCTGATAGACAGCACCTGATGCCTAATCTGCATCCTCTAACACCTGCAGTCACTGCAGCAGCTGAATCTAATGTGTCCAAAAGGGATCTATTCTATTTAATTGCAAATGATCTAGATAAGACTGAGAACAAGATACTGCACGGGACATAGCAGGGTTGGTCAAGTTGAGTGGAGATGAGTTTGTTATTTGGCGCAGCTTTTGGATGAATAAAGCAAGTAAAAGGTGTGAAAGATAAAAAAATCTTAATTGGGTCACTGTGTGATTATGCGTCACAAAATGGTGTGGGACTGGTAATAGAATCTGCTTACAATGTATTGTTGACTTGTGCTTAGCTCAAAGAAAGGGAATCTTTCTGGATATGTACTCTGGGCACATTAGAACCCAAGGGCTTAAACCGTGAATATGAAGTACAGACTTAATTCATTGGGTAGTGCACCATGTCACCATGTGTCCAATTGCGTTGTCCAATGGCTCACAATGGTTATGCGTTTTCATTGGATGGATAGTCGAAGCCATGCTTTTTTCCTTTCTCTTGGGTTTGTTGTGTGAGCAGCCTATAGGATTAAGTTAGTTACCGCAGACAGTGGATTTAGCTTCCTTTCTTTGGTCTAGTGATAGATTGATTGTTTGGTCTATGAGCTGTTATGGGTTTGAATCCAGGTGAATGCCCATGGGCTGCTTATGACTGTGTGAAATATGTAGTTTTACTGGGATGGGATGAGAGAATCTGTCGCGGGCGGAGGAGGGGACGCTGTGCTCTCCCACTGCTCGGGTCCGTCTGCCGCTGCTGCTGCGGCCTGCTGGTGCTCGGTGGCTCGAGCGATGGGCCGGATCCCGGGGACTCGAGCGGCGCTCCTCGCCCGTGAGTGAAAGGGGTTTGGTTTTTGGGATAGTTTATTGTCCGTGACGCCACCCACGGTTGTGGTGATTGTAGGGACACCACCGCTGCTCTGTATGGGAATCCCGGGAGCGGTGACAGGGAGCAGCAAAGTTGTTAGTTCTCCCCTCCGTGGGTAGGGGTTGGTTGTCCCGGGGCCCAGTGATGAGTTGGGGGATGAGGGATGGCGGGGCCGGTGCAGGGCTTGGTGGGGTGCAGGGACGCAGGGGCAGCGCTGTGCCTCACGGCACTGTGGTACTCACTCAGCCTGAGACGGTGACGGTCCCTTTTCCTGCACCTAAGTCTATGTTGGTAGCGATGGGTTCCTACCGGTAACCCGCTCCCCGGCTTGGATATGTGCCGGAGGAGCCCCTCTTTGCCTGCAGGCACTGGCCCTGAGAAACTGGTGCCTTAGCGGTGGCGGTGTCTCTCTCTAACGGTTGGACTGTTGACTTCAATCGGGACTTGGTTGTTGGGAGACCCAGAGGTCCCCTTCATTTGGCAAATTCACGGCAACTCCTAGCCTTGCTGGGATACGAAAGGCCCCTGCCAATGGTGCTGGCTTCTCTTCGTATACCGCTCCGGTACCGCCGGGCCACCACCCGACCACGGTCCTTTCGGCAACCTCCAAGCAGCCTCTCCTGCAGATGGTCACTGCCGTCTGCTAACCTTGCTGTTCTCAGTCCGGGGCACACACCCGGACCAACTTCAGGCTTTCTCAACTGTCACTTTCTCTGTCACTACTCTCACTGTCCTCCTTCTCCTTCCTCTCTTGCTCCTCTACCACTTCACTGTTTACTCCTTCACTTCCCTAGCTTGACTCTCCTCTCACTTCCTCCTCCAAACTCTAACTGCCTGGTTTTCCCGCCTCCAGGGCTGTGAACTCCTCGGTGGATGGTGCCAACCGCCTGGCCCACCCCCTGGTGTGGACATCAGCCCCTGGAGGAAGGCAACAAGGATTTTTGTGTAGCTTTGGTGTACCTATCCGGGGTGTAGGGTGTGGTGGTGTCATGAACTGTGACCCCTGGCTTGCCCAGGGCGTCACATTCCCCCTTAGCAAAATGCAGATCGTCCGCGGGCTGCCCGTCCAACACCGGTTTTATTTTTCTGAAAAAAAGATAAGAACAGAACAAGCATAATAACTTCATCCCACAGCGGGAGGCACTTTTTCTTAAAGGTTACGGAACATTAAAACGGTTGCTGCTGCCGCTCTCTCCCATCCAAGTAACCTGGCCCTGATGCTGCCTCTAATAAACAGGCAGCACCCCTTGACCCCAGTCCTGAACCAGTTACCCGAGCGGGATCTGTCCTTCCCCTCCAGAGGGTAGCCACCGGTTCTGGTGGTGGCTGGGCCCCAGCCTGCTCTACTGCGGGCTCTCCCTCCAACCTGCCTCTCCGGAGGCGGTAACGGTTAGCTGCAACGGAAACATTTTTATTTACAAGCCACTTAACGTTTGTGGTTGCCCTGCAAGTTCTCGGGCCTGTTCATAGAGAGTTCCCTATGCAAAACATTGTGGAAGGTCCCCATGGGGACAACAATGCCGGCAACGGCCGGTTCCAATCACGGTTGACAATCAGCTGAGGCTTCGGTTGATTACTTTCGTTTTATCTCAAAACTTTCAAAACTTTCAAACTTTTAAACACACACAGCTTTGGTCCCAACGGGGACGGTGCAACGGTGCTCCGCTGCCATCACTCGGAGTCCTCAGCATCACCTGAGGGAGGGGGCTCGGCGCTCACACGGGACTGCTGGCTGCCCCTTAACTTGGCATCCAGCGCGAACCACCCCCTCTCCCCACAGTGCCGGGTGTACTGGACTATGTCGCCCGGCATCAGGTTACGACCGGGGTGCTCCTCTGGCAGGTGAGCATTCACATCCCGCCGGGCTATAAACACTTCGGCCTCCAGGCCCGGTTCATAAATAAATCCATAGCCCCGGCGGACATCAAACCGCCTCACCTGCCCTTCATACAGCGGGCCCCGGACCCGGAAGGTAGCTTGTCTCAGGCTCTCTTTCTCCCGGATCGCACGGGCCACCAGCTCTGCCTTCTTTCTTTCTCTCTCACCGATTTCCAGGCCCAGCGGTACAGGCTCCCTGTCCCAATACGGCGCTACTGCGAGCTCCGGCGCACGGGTCGGGCCCCGCGGGACATTTTGGACGCTGCCCACTGTTAGGGATCTGGGCGGCAGGTCCCGCGGTGTCTTGGCTTTGGACGCCGCCTTACAGCGGCAACCCGGCGCAACCTCAGCCGAGGTGTGGGGGATGGGCACAGGGGCTTTCCTCTCCTGGTCCTTCGGCACGGAGCGGGCTGTCGGCTCCGGCTCGGGGGACTTCTCGGGGGATGCCTCCGGTTCAGACTTCGGGGCTTTCCACGGCAGCACCTCCGGCTTGCTACGGGCTCCGGCTACAGGTCGGCCCGCCGGGGCGGGCATGCTGGGTATCGCTACCGATAGCGGTGGCAGCGGGCCTAGTGGCGGGGTCACGGCTTCCGAGATGGGTGGCGAGGGAGGTAACAGGGCGAGAGGGTTTAGACCGGGTCCCGCAGCCACGATGACCGGCCCTTCAAGGGCATCGGGGCGTGGGTCACTCACCCTCCCTTCCTCAGCTTCCTCCTCGCGTCTCCGCACGGTTGCTATCACGTCTGCCATGTCGGTCTCCCACTCCTCCATGAGGAGTTGCATTTTGACCTGCAGCCTCTAGTAGAGCTGCGCGGTCCGGATCTCCACCCACGCCGCGGTTCCCGGCGCGGGGGCTACGGTGCTTCGGGACGGCATCCACATGCTGCTGGCGGCTCCTTCCAGGAACAAGATGGCTGCAGAGTCCTGGCGTCCCTGCTTTTATAGCCGCGGCTACATGCGACCAGTCGCCATTTCATCCCCCTTAGCCTCTTTCCGGCCCCTCCTCTATCGGGGCGGGGTTTTGGCCTTCGCGCCTCTGCTACTCGAGAAGACGCTCGAGCGGGAACTCTTCGCGCCAAAGATGGCGGCTTCTGGAATTTTCCAGCCGGACACCTCCGGCGGTCACAAGGCGCACCTCTACCCAACGGCAGAGCGGTAAGATCCTGTTCGTGACGCCAAGTTGTCGCGGGCGGAGGAGGGGACGCTGCGCTCTCCCACTGCTCGGGTTCATCTGCCGCTGCTGCTGCAGCCTGCTGGTGCTCGGTGGCTCGAGCGATGGGCCGGATCCCGGGGACTCGAGTGGCGCTCCTCGCCCGTGAGTGAAAGGGGTTTGGTTTTTGGGATAGTTTATTGTCCGTGACGCCACCCATGGTTGTGGGGATTGTAGGGACACCACCGCTGCTCTGTATGGGAATCCCGGGAGCGGTGACAGGGAGCAGCAAAGTTGTTAGTTCTCCCCTCCGTGGGTAGGGGGTTGGTTGTCCCAGGGCCCAGTGATGAGTTGGGGGATGAGGGATGGAGGGGCCGGTGCAGGGCTTGGTGGGGTGCAGGGACGCAGGGGCAGCGCTGTGCCTCACGGCACTGTGGTACTCACTCAGCCTGAGACGGTGACACAGTTCTCGGTAAAACACACGGCTGGAAAGACGGTATCCACGGACGGCTGCTGTTGCTTTTCCCCGGTAGTTGACGGTGACGGTCCCTTTTCCTGAACCTAAGTCTATGTTGGTAGCGATGGGTTCCTACCGGTAACCCGCTCCCCTGCTTGGATATGTGTCGGAGGAGCCCCTCTTTGCCCACAGGCGCTGGCCCTGAGAAACTGGTGCCTTGGCGGTGGCGGTGTCTCTCTAACGGTTGGACTGTTGCCTTCAATCGGGACTTGGTTGTTGGGAGACCCAGAGGTCCCCTTCACTGACGGATTTGGCAAATTCACGGCGACTCCTAGCCTTGCCGGGATCCGAAAGGCCCCTGCCAATGGTGCTGGCTTCTCTTCGTATACCGCTCTGGTACCGCCGGGCCACCACCCGACCACGGTCCTTTCGGCAACCTCCAAGTAGCCTCTCCTGCAGACGGTGACCGCCGTCCGCTAACCTTGCTGTTCTCAGTCCGGGGCACACACCCGGACCAACTTCAGGCTTTCTCAACTGTCACTTTCTCTGTCACTACTCTCACTGTCATCCTTCTCCTTCCTCTCTTGCTCCTCTACCACTTCACTGTTTACTCCTTCACTTCCCTAGCTTGACTCTCCTCTCACTTCCTCCTCCAAACTCTAAGTGCCTGGTTTTCCCGCCTCCAGGGCTGGAGGAAGGCAACAAGGATTTTTGTGTAGCTTTGGTGTACCTATCCGGGGTGTAGGGTGTGGTGGTGTCATATAATGGGGATAGGGGAAAATATGTGTAACTGGGTTAAAAACTGGCTCAGTGATAGGAAACAAAGGGTGGTTATTAATGGTACGTACTCGGACTGGGTCTCAGTTCATAGTGGGGTACCACAGGGGTCAATATTGGGCCCGCTTCTTTTCAACATATTTATAAATGACCTTGTTGGGGGCATGCGGAGTAGAATTTCAATATTTGCAGATGATACTAAACTCTGCAGGGTAATCCATACAGAGGAGGATAATTTTATATTACAGGGACATTTATGTAAATTGGAGGATTGGGCTGAGAAGTGGCAATTGAAGTTTAATGTAGATAAATGTAAGGTCATGCACTTGGGTAGAGGAAATAACATTTATGATTATGTACTTAATTGTAGAACACTGGGTAAAACAGACACAGAAAAAGACTTGGGTGTATGGGTGGATGGTAAACTTCACTTTAGTGGACAGTGTCAGGCAACTGCTGCCAGGGCTAATAAAATAATGGGATGTATTAAAAGAGGTATAAGTGTTCATTAAAAAAAATAGTTCTACCTCTGTACAAGTCACTAGTGCGACCGCACTTAGAATACTGTGTACAATTCTGGTCACCGATATATAAGAAGGACATAGCTGAACTGGAGAGGGTGCAGAGAAGAGTGACCAAGATTATTAGAGGAATGGGAGGGCTGCAATACCAAGACAGGTTATTAAACTTGGGGTTATTTAGTTTGGAAAAACGAAGGCTTAGGGGGGATCTAATCACAATGTATAAATATATGAGGGGACAGTACAGAGACCTTTCCAAAGATCTTTTTACACCTAGGCCTGCGACTGGAACACGGGGGCATCCGCTACGTCTTGAGGAAAGAAGGTTTAATCATAATCACAGACGAGGATTCTTTACTGTACGAGCAGTGAGACTATGGAACTCTCTGCCGCATGATGTTGTAATGAGTGATTCACTACTAACATTTAAGCAGAGCCTGGATGCCTTTCTTGAAAAATTTAATATTACCAGTTATGTATATTAGATTTTATGACAGGGTATTGATCCAGGGAACTAGTCTGATTGCCGGATGTGGAGTCAGGAAGGAAATTTTTTCCCCATTGGAACTTGTTTGCCACATTGGGGTTTTTTTTGTCTTCCTCTGGATCAACATGTTAGGCTACGGGTTGAACTAGATGGACTTAGAGTCTCCCTTCAACCTTAAAAACTATGATACTATGATACTATGATACTATGACCTGTGACCCCTGGCTTGCCCAGGGCATCACAAATCCATCGAAGCATGGTGTAGGGATTGTGGTTCCTGTGTGCTAAGAAGAAAGACTGGCACCAGCCAGAAAGCCCCATTACAGCCAATAATCACTTAATAACTTTTCAACTTGTCATCATATGGGAGACCTTCCATCCCTTGTAGTAGTCTAGTTGCCCGCCTTTGAACTGACTCTAACTTCTGAATGTCCTTTTTAAAATGTGGAGCCCAAAACTGGTTCCCATATTCCAGATGTGGCCTTACAAGTGCAGTATGAGAAAATGTCGCATTGCACTCAGCTCCATGTAAGACAATGCTGCAGCTCAGATCTGCGAGTTTTTCCTCAACTCTAACAGGACTGAGGAAAGAATGCAGCATGCTGCAATTGTCTATGAGTCTCTCATCACTCGCACCCATACAAGTCTATGGATGCGAGTGAAACATCTATGGGTGCGAGTGAAACATTGGACTGCAACTGCACTTAGATGACGTCCGAGCGAAGTGCGATATACGCACGAGCTTACAATGCAGCAGATGGAAAGATTCAGCTCTTCCTCTCCTCCACAGATATGATCTAATCCCATCCTGGGTTCAAATCCCACCAAGGACAACATCTGCAAGGACTTTTTATGTTCTCCCCATGTTTGTGTGGGTTTCCTTCTGGTTCTCCAGTTTACTCTCACACGCCAAAGACATACAGATAGGGAATTTAGATTGTGCGCCGTAATGGGGACAGTGCTGCTGTTGTATGTAAACCACTTCAAACTATTTCGTATGTCCTGTGTACTTTTGTAGTTTGTAATTTTTCCATTTCCCTGCACCCTCTTTTTTGACACTCAATATAATTTACTGTTATAAATATTGGTTTGAGTCTCTGTTGACCTGGAGATGTGAAGATATATGGGCAAATTTAAAGACTTTTTTTCTCTTGTTTCTTACTTTAGTAATCTTCCTGTCTGCGGAGCTTTGATAATGCTTTATTGGTGATGTCGTGCATGGATGACATGTTTTGTTGCAGAATCCCAATAGAAACACATATGCGTTTTACATACAGATTGTCTGCATCTCATTAAACTGTATGTGGAAAACCTGTAAATAAAACACATAACTGCAAGATAAGTGAGAAAACTCAATGCATTTCAATTTCTGCCGTATTAGGCAGCTTTCATAGAAGCGAACATAGGCAGCTCAGTCTTTCCTGGGTAGGGTGAGTAAAATACAGGTTTTTTGGTTGTTTTTTTTCCTTTTTAAATAAACTACAACCAGGGAACGGGTTTTCCCAAACCAGAAAGTCAGTGACATTACTGATGCGCCTGAGGACATTGAGCTTCACTACCCCACGTAACGCTGACATCACAATAGCGCTGCTGCCTAGAAAGCCAGCTGCGCAGCAGAAGTTGCTCTTTGGGAGGGATGGTGGGCTGATCGCTCTTAAAAGCCAGCGGCCGGGAGATCAGCTGATCGTTCACAGAAGTCGGCCGCCGGGCGATCAGCTGATCTTTCGGCCGCAGAGACAGACATTTATTTTTATGATTAAACACAAGATTTGAGCATGCGCAGTAACATAAGGATTCTGCTGCTCAAAAAATGTTACATGCTGCGTTCCTGCCACCCGACGCTCAGTCGTTCCACGACTGATCAGACAGGCGGCGGATGCAACGCAAGGGCATCAGTTGCAATCTGCCGCTCATACAAATCTATGGGAAACAACGGAATCTGCCAAACGTATTGCGTTGTTTATTACAGTGGCAGATTGTGACTGATCATAAACAGAAATGACATCCTAGCCTTATGGTCAAAGTACAGACTGAACATGGGTCAGTCAACATTTCCATAGGTATAGTTAGGTCCATAAATATTAGAACAATGACCAAGTGTGTGTGTGTGTGTGTGTGTGTGTGTGTACTTGTTTTGCTATACTTGTGGGGACATGGACCTGAATACACACCAACAGTGTGGGGACCTCTGTCTTCGTGGGGACCAAAAATCAGGTTCCCACGAAGCTGCCAATGCTAATCAATGGAGAAGACCTTGTTTATACACCTAGCATCAAAATTTCAAGTGTCCTCTTTATACACATATATAAGAGACTTTGTGTATGAGTGTGTGTGCTCAATGTGTGTACACTCCTTCTCTGGTGCCTTTGTGGTACTGCAAGCTGATACACACTTCAGAAAAGCCTCAAGATTCCACCTCTGGCAAACCGAGGTACTGCAGGCTCTTACACAAATTTGTTTAAAGTGTGTTGTGGGGACACAGATACAGTCTTGGTCATATGACTTAGTGGGAGTGGTGTACAGGGTCTTAGCAGAAAAGAGTATTCCATATTTCTGCCAGATACCCACAGAGATATTGAAATCTGAAAAAAGAGACTTCTGCTTATTGAAGGTAAGAACTGCTCACATAGGGTTCAACTCCACAGCAAACAACTCTCTATTTTATGCTGTATGTTGCTCTTTATATGTTTGGGGTGACTGCACATAGGGTTGCATAATGTGGATTATGAATATAAGTGTACACAAGGTTCGTAATGTGGATGATGAGGGATAGATATCACACATACCCAGCTTTCCAGTAACTGTACTGAGCAAGAGACATGGGGAATGAACATAATATATGTACAGTATACAGTGTAATGGATATACAGTATCCCACATACCCAGCTTTCCAGTAACTGTACTGAGCAAGAGATGGGGAATGAACATGATATATGTACAGTATACAGTGTAATGGATATACAGTATCCCACATACCCAGCTTTCCAGTAACTGTACTGAGCAAGAGACATGGGGAATGAACATGATATATGTACAGTATACAGTGTAATGGATATACAGTATCCCACATACCCAGCTTTCCAGTAACTGTACTGAGCAAGAGACATGGGGAATGAACATGATACATGTACAGTATACAGTGTAATGGATATACAGTATCCCACATACCCAGCTTTCCAGTAACTTTCCTGAGCGAGAGATGGGGAATGAACATGATATATGTACAGTGTACAGTGTAATAGATATATCCCACATACCCAGCTTTCCAGTAACTTTCCTAAGCGATTAAATAGTTGGTGAATAAACATGATATATGTGTAATATATAAAGGATAAGGGGACCTCTTAAGCGGACCCTAAATCTGAGTTAAGTCTAAGGGTACGTCCACACGCTGCGGGTGTATGGCGTCTGGAATTCGTAGGGAATCTGTACAGATTCCGTACGGACTTTGGCCGCTAAATGTGGCGGTATTCCAGAGTATATATACCAATTGGTTGGCGTATATATGGCAGTAATAGGGTGGAATAGCGGCGGTAGTTCCTTACCACCGCTAATTCCCGCAAGAAGCCGCGGCTGATATTTAGCCACGGTTTCTGCCATTCTAGCATGTCAAATTATCAGACAGATCCTGTCCGTCAAATTGACATGATGCGGTTGAGAATAACGGCAGTCCAGATCAATTTCCGGACAAAAATAATCCGACCAATGACATCTGTACTGATTTTGCTGGCGGCTACGGATCAGCCGCCACAAATCCGGCATGTGTGGACGAGCCATATTTCTCATCTGTTAGGTAATTCTGTCACAGACTTCATGCTTGTTATTGCAATTGGCAAAATTAATTCCATCTTTTCTGCAGGTTTTGAGGTGCTTTTTTGGCGCTCTTATGTGCGGCAAAAGCGCCAAAAAATACGTTGCTAAGATGTTGCAAGAGTGGTCTGACTGCGGTTCAATTCTAACCTATAAGCAATTTCCGTTTGTATTCCGCAAGAAATCCGAGTGGCAAATTGACAAGATGCGGTTGAAAATTGCCGCACTTCGGCCTGCTTTCCACGGCGGCAATTTTCCGCCCTGTGTGAACTGCTTTTTGCAGTTCACACAGGGTATAATGGAGGGCGTGGCTGCAGTGGCATTTCCGTGCAAAACCTTGTGAAAAATCCACCATGTCTGAACGTACCCTTAAATGACTTATCAAATTTACTATTTGCGCTTCATTCACACTGCTGCTGTTTTTGTGGCCACATTTGCGGTCCGTTCTTGCAAAAGTGGGCTGCAATTGCGGCCGCTCGAAAGCGTAGTATGTGAAATATATATCCCTTATACCAGGGGTCTCAAAACGCGGCCCGCGGGCCACATGCGGCCCGTCAGGCTGCATCGTGCGGACCCCAGGCCCGTCCCCCTGTTCACTATTGCGGCCGGTGCAGGGGCCGCAGCCACTGTCTGCACTTTGTTAGATGAGTGTTTTGCCGGCGCTGCGTTCTGCGTTCTCAGAGGCAAGGACTGTGCGCGCGCAGCGCCAGCAACACAACCATCTGATCTGACATAAGTCGCTGCCAGTGGCTGCGGCTCCTGCATCGGCCGCGATAGTCACCGGGGCACGGCCTGCAGACAGCAAGAAGCAGAGATGAGGAGCCGAGGGAACGTGGAACAGGTGATAAGAATGGTGTTTTTTTATTTTTTGTGTATGTGAAGGACGGCACATTAACCCCTTAGCGACCTATGACGTACTGGGTACATCATGGCTCCCTGGTACTTAAGGATCCATGACATACCCAGTATGTCATGGCGAGATCGCAGCCCCGGTGGCTGCGATCGCTGTTTGCATTGCAAATAGCAAATACCTTAGATTCGGGGAGGAGGGGACCTCAGGAGGGGTGGTGTCTCCTCCCCGGACCTACGGAGGCTGTGATTGGCTGTGCGGCGTTCGTCAGCCAATCACAGCCACTGTAATGTTTTAGCCATTGAAAATGGCTAACGTCCTTGAAGATTTCCACTTCAAAGGCAGTGCCTTGATCTGTGAGGACTCTCTCTGAGTAGCCATGAGGTCTGCATAAGTGTGCTTGGAAGACCTTCGCTGCAGTATGGGCCATTAGATCTTTGACTTGTACCACAACCATAAATCTCGAGTAGTTGTCTGCCATCGTAAGTGCATACGTGAGCTCGCCTCGATATTCTGCAACAAAACTCCCTTTTTCGATTTCAGTTTCAGCAAACACTCCTCTTCCTGTGCTCACAAGCCAAGATATAGGCTCAGCTGCTAAGGCTTCCCTCTGCCTTATGTCTGGGTGCCCTGAGTTATGTCCTGTAAACTGTCACAGTGACCCAGACACACATGTTTAGTAGGGGAATATCCCTGCTGAGATGCCAGTGCTAGAGCACTCGTTTGCTGTGGAGTTGAACGCTATGTGAGCAGTTCTTACCTTCAATGAGCAGAAGTCTCTTTTTTCAGATTTCAATATCTCTGTGGGTATCTGGCAGAAATATGGAATACTCTTTACTGCTAAGACCCTGTACACCACTCCCACTAAAGGGGGCTTTACACGCTGCGACATCGCTAATGCGGAGTCGTTGGGGTCACGGAATTTGTGACGCACATCCGGCCGCATTAGCGATGTTGCTGCGTGTGACACCGATGAGCGATTTTGCATCGTTGCAAAAACGTGCAAAATCGCTCATCGGTGACATGGGTCTCCATTCTCGATTATCGTTACTGCAGCAGTAACGATGTAGTTCGTCGCTCCTGCGGCAGCACACATCGCTCCGTGTGACACCGCAGAAACGAGGAACCTCTCCTTACCTGCCTCCCAGCCGCTATGAGGAATGAAGGAGGTGGGCGGGATGTTCCGGCCACTCATCTCCGCCCCTCCACTGCTATTGGGCGGTCGCTCAGTGACGCCGGTCACAGCGACGTCGCCGGGCAGGTAAGTATGTGTGACGGGTCTGGTCGGTGTTGTACGGCATGGGCAGCGATTTGCCCGTGTCGCGCAACAGATGGGGGCGGGTACCCACACTAGCGATATCGGGACTGATATCGCAGTGTGTAAAGTAGCCTTTAGTCACATGACCAAGACTGTATCTGTGTCCCTACAACACACTTGAGACAAATGTGTGTGTGAGCCTGCATTGTGGGGTATATATAATATATTATAGAGCTGGGAAGGATCATTCTAAGCAGTGAGCTGTTCCAGTATTTGTATGAAAATACCCAGTAGAAGCATCAAACACAGCACCAATACCTCCCATCAGTATCCCACCACAGTGCCATGTAACCCATGCCCTACATTCCCATCTACACCAATACTATACAGGCACAAACTAGTATATCTGACTAAAAGCCCCCAAAATATGAAGAACGGCCTATAGTTGAGTGTGGATATAAAATCTATGTGAGCAGAGCTAGAATAGAAATCACTGATCACATTGAAGTCTTTCTGACCATAAATCACCATGATATCAAGGTGAGGAGTTGTGTGTTACTGCTGGGAGGAAAGGGTTAACAGTGGAATATTAAGGTGCATTTCTGTGTGCAGTGTTACTAGTCAATGTAACAATTCAGTATGAGCTGCTCTTGGTGCCGGGGGAGGGAGATGCTCTCCTGAGCAAGATAGATGGGGAATGAACATGATATCTATATAGTGTAAGGCAGGGGGTCTCAAACTCGGCTGGGTGTATGGGCCGCACAGAGGAAAAAAATAATTTGGAGGGCTGCATTCTTTGCAGGACAAAGTGACATTTTTATTGGTACCATATATATATATTTTTTTTTCACACACCTTTGGATGACTGATTTTCAACATTTTTCACTTGTTTATTATAACAAATGTGCACATTCTTTGGTTAAATCTAAAAAAAAAAAAATTGATGTTAAAAAAAAGTCATGCCTTATTTTGTTTTTTTTTTACATTTTATCCCTTTCTTGTAACTAATAGTGTTACAATTATGATGCTAGCGTTTTGTGAAGGGAATGCTTTGCCTACTTCCATGACTATGGCCTTCCGGAACTGCTGCATTTTGGCTGACCTCTCCGCCTCGGGAATAAGAGACATAAAGTTAACAGGTGGCTCAGGAATTGGTGTAGGAAAGAGGGTTTTGGGTTCCTGGAGAATTGGGCCGACTTTTCAGTTGGCTACAGATTCTATGCTAGGGATGGGCTGCATCTTAATGGGGAAGGTGCAGCTCTGCTGGGGCAGAAAATGGCTAGAAAGTTGGAGGAGTGTTTAAACTAGGAATGGGGGGCGAGGGTATTCACTTTATAGAAGGGGAATGTAGTGCAGATAGTGACCAGGGCACAAGTAATGAAATTGGGGGTGGTACGGGGGGAAGGGTTAGGACAGTTCATACAGTAAGCAGGAATACAGGTACAGAGTCATACGTAACGTGCATGTACACTAATGCCCGAAGCCTCACAAATAAGGTGGAGGAATTAGAATTAATATTGTTGGAAGAAAATTATGATATAGTGGGGATATCAGAGACATGGCTGGATGAGAGCTATGACTGGGCTGTTAATTTACAGGGTTATAGCCTATTCAGGAATGACCGTACAAATAAGCGAGGGGGAGGTGTGTGTCTATATGTAAAATCATCCTTAAAACCCATCCTGCGTGACAACATATGTGAGGGTACTGAGAATGTAGAGTCCCTATGGGTGGAGATAAGGGGGGGGAGAATGAATAATAAAATACTGATAGGGGTGTGTTATAAGACGCCGAATATTATGGAAGAGGTAGAGAATCTCCTCATAAAGCAAATTGATAAAGCAGCGAGTCTCGGAGAGGTAATTATTATGGGGGACTTTAACTATCCTGATATAAATTGGGGAACAGAAACTTGCAGTTCCAGCAAAGGAAATAGATTTTTGATAACAATGAAAGATAATTACCTTTCACAAATGGTACAGGACCCCACAAGAGGGGGAGCACTACTAGACCTTGTACTAACCAATAGGCCAGACCGCATATCAAATATACAAGTTGGGGGTTACTTGGGGAATAGTGATCACAAAATAATAAGTTTTCATGTATTCTTTAGTAAGATGTCTAGTAGAGGGGCTACAAGGACACTAAACTTCAGGAAAGCAAATTTTAAACGGTTGAGAGATGATCTTAGTGCAATAAACTGGGATGATGTACTAAGTAATAAAAGTACACAAAGCAAATGGGAGACTTTTATGAGCATCCTGAATAGGGCTTGTGCAGAAAATATACCCCATGGGAACAAACATGCTAGAAATAGGAGGAAACCCCTATGGCTAAATAGAGCTGTAAGGGAAGCAATAAAAGAAAAACAGAAAGCCTTAAAAGAATTAAAGAGGGTAGGTAGTGATGAGGCATTATATAATTATAGAAAATTAAATAAAATATGTAAAAAGCAAATTAAGTTAGCTAAGTTTGAGACAGAGAGACTCATTGCGAGAGAAAGTAAAAATAATCCTAAAATATTCTTTAACTACATAAACAGTAAAAAACTGAAAAGCGATAGTGTTGGCCCCCTTAAAAATAGTCTTGGTGAAATGGTGGAAGGGGATGAGGGTAAAGCCAACCTGCTGAATGACTTTTTTTCTACGGTTTTTATACAAGAAAATGCCATGGCAGATGACATGACCAGTGATACCATAAATTCACCCTTGAATATGACCTGCTTAACCCAGCAGGAAGTACGCCACCGCCTCGAAATCACTAAGGTTGACAAATCTCCGGGCCCGGATGGCATACACCCCAGAGTACTACAGGAATTGAGTTCTGTGATAGATAGACCATTATTTTTAATCTTCTCAGATTCCTTAATAACAGGGTCGGTACCGCAGGACTGGCGCATAGCAAATGTGGTGCCAATATTCAAAAAGGGGACAAAAACTGAGCCGGGAAATTATAGGCCGGTAAGTTTAACCTCTACGGTTGGTAAAATCCTTGAGGGTTTCTTGAGAGATGCTATACTGGAGTATCTCAAGAAAAATAACCTTATGACAGAGTATCAACATGGGTTTATGAGGGATCGATCCTGTCAAACTAATTTGATCAGCTTCTATGAAGAGGTAAGTTCAAGTCTGGACCAGGGAAATGCAGTGGATGTTGTGTATATGGACTTTTCAAAAGCTTTTGATACGGTGCCACACAAAAGGTTGGTACATAAAATGAGAATAATGGGGATAGGGGAAAATATGTGTAACTGGGTTAAAAACTGGCTCAGTGATAGGAAACAAAGGGTGGTTATTAATGGTACGTACTCGGACTGGGTCTCAGTTCATAGTGGGGTACCACAGGGGTCAGTATTGGGCTCGCTTCTTTTCAACATATTTATAAATGACCTTGTTGGGGGCATGCGGAGTAGAATTTCAATATTTGCAGATGATACTAAACTCTGCAGGGTAATCAATACAGAGGAGGATAATTTTATATTACAGGGAGATTTATGTAAATTGGAGGATTGGGCTGAGAAGTGGCAATTGAAGTTTAATGTAGATAAATGTAAGGTCATGCACTTGGGTAGAGGAAATAACATTTATGATTATGTACTTAATTGTAGAACACTGGGTAAAACAGACACAGAAAAAGACTTGGGTGTATGGGTGGATGGTAAACTTCACTTTAGTGGACAGTGTCAGGCAGCTGCTGCCAGGGCTAATAAAATAATGGGATGTATTAAAAGAGGTATAAGTGTTCATGAAAAAAATATAGTTCTACCTCTGTACAAGTCACTAGTGCGACCGCACTTAGAATACTGTGTACAATTCTGGTCCCCGATATATAAGAAGGACATAGCTGAACTGGAGAGGGTGCAGAGAAGAGCGACCAAGATTATTAGAGGAATGGGTGGGCTGCAATACCAAGACAGGTTATTAAACTTGGGGTTATTTAGTTTGGAAAAACGAAGGCTTAGGGGGGATCTAATCACAATGTATAAATATATGAGGGGACAGTACAGAGACCTTTCCAAAGATCTTTTTACACCTAGGCCTGCGACTGGAACACGGGGGCATCCGCTACGTCTTGAGGAAAGAAGGTTTAATCATAATCACAGACGAGGATTCTTTACTGTACGAGCAGTGAGACTATGGAACTCTCTGCCGCATGATGTTGTAATGAGTGATTCACTACTAACATTTAAGCAGAGCCTGGATGCCTTTCTTGAAAAATTTAATATTACCAGTTATGTATATTAGATTTTATGACAGGGTATTGATCCAGGGAACTAGTCTGATTGCCGGATGTGGAGTCAGGAAGGAAATTTTTTCCCCATTGGAACTTGTTTGCCACATTGGGGTTTTTTTTTGCCTTCCCCTGGATCAACATGTTAGGCTACGGGTTGAACTAGATGGACTTAGAGTCTCCCTTCAACCTTAAAAACTATGATACTATGATACTATGAAAGTTCTCCTTGTAGCGTGGGTCTAACAGTGTTACCAACCAGTAATGATTGTCGGCCAAGATGTTCTTAACGCGAGGGTCACGAGACAGGCAGCTTACCATAAAGTCATCCATGTGCGCCAGACTCTTAACAGCCATCACTTCAGTATCCATACCAACACGATGACTGAACATGCTGTCCTCCTCCTTCTCCTCCTCCTCCTCCTCCTCATCTACCCTGTCCTCTGGCCAGCCACGCTGAACTGAGCATATGACTGGTGTGCATGTCATATCCTCAATTTGGCCGGAGAGTTGCTCCATGTCTTCATCCTCCTCCTCGTCATAGTCCTCCACTGCACGTTGTGATGAGACGAGGCTGGGCTGTGTGTTATCACCCACACCCACTACTGTTTCTTGCTCCAACTCATCGTGTTCCGCCTGCAATGCATCATGTTTGGTTTTGAGCAGAGACCGTTTTAGAAGGCAGAGAAGCGGTATAGTGACGCTAATAATGGCGTCATCGCCGCTCACCATCTTGGTGGAGTCCTCAAAGTTTTGGAGGATGGTACATATGTCGGACATCCATCTCCACTCCTCAGGTGTTATGTGTGGAGTTTGACCCATTTCCCGACGGCTTAGGTGATGCAGGTACTCAACAACTGCCCTCTTCTGCTCACATATCCTGATCAACATGTGCAGAGTTGAATTCCAACGCGTGGGGACATCACACACCAGTCTGTGAGCCGGAAGATGCAAACGACGCTGAAAGCCGGCAAGGCCGGCTGAAGCAGTAGGTGACTTTCGAAAATGTGCAGACAGGCGGCAAACTTTTACCAGCAGATCAGACAGCTCTGGGTATGACTTTAGAAACCGCTGAACCACGAGGTTGAGCACATGGGCCACGCATGGAACATGTGTCAGCTGGCCTCGCCTCAAAGCCACCACCAGGTTCCGGCCATTGTCACAAACAACCTTTCCTGGCTTTAGGTTCAGAGGTGTGAGCCAGTGATCTGCATGCTGTTTTAGAGCTGTCCACACCTCTTCTGCATTGTGGGGTTTGTCACCTATGCAGATTAGCTGCAGCACAGCCTGTTGCCGCATCGCCGAGGCAGTGCTGCAGTGCTTCCAGCTTGGGACTGGTGTGGAGGGTAAAGTAGATGAGGATGCGCAGGAGGAGGAGGAGGCTGAAGTGCTCTTCCGGAGCTGTCGAGTGTGGGTGAAACCCTGACTGAGGTAGGGCCTGCAAACCTTGGTGTGGGAAGGACTTGTTCCGTTCCTCGCTCAAACTGGGTCCCAGCTGGGCTGGGCTGGGTCCCTACCCGGCTGGGTAGGGCGTTGTGGGGGGTTTGTCTATCTCCGTTTGAGGTGAGTTTGTTTAAGTTAGCCTTTTCTTTGGCGTTTTTTGGAGCCCTGCGGGTTGGGGAGTTGGTATCGCCCAGTAAGGCGTTCCCCGGGGGCTTGGATTGGGGTGACATTATGTCAGTGGAAAACGGAGTTGAATTTTGGATTAGGAAATCGAAAACTGATCAGAGAGGTGTGGGTAGACTAGTCCGTTTGGGGATGGTTGTGGCATCTGATATGTGCCCGTTCAAGTGTCTTGGGAATTTTCAACAGATCCGTCCGAAGGTGGATGGCCCCTTATTATGTCACGAGGATGGGTCCTTTTTATCGAGATACCAATTTGTGAGTGTTTTTAGGGCATGTTTGAAGTCGTTTGGGTTAGATCCGAAGTCTTTCGGATTGGGGCAGCGACGGAGGCCTCTATGTGCGGCCTACCGGAGGAGACAGTTAAGCAGATTGGTAGGTGGAAGTCGCAATGTAACAATTCAGTATGAGCTGCTCTTGGTGCCGGGGGAGGGAGATGCTCTCCTGAGCAAGATAAATGGGGAATGAACATGATATCTATATAGTGTAAGGCAGGGGGTCTCAAACTCGGCTGGGTGTATGGGCCGCACAGAGGAAAAAAATAATTTGGGGGGCTGCATTCTTTGCAGGACAAAGTGACATTTTTATTGGTACCATATATATATACCATATATATATATTTTTTTCACACACCTTTGGATGACTGATTTTCAACATTTTTCACTTGTTTATTATAACAAATGTGCACATTCTTTGGTTAAATCTAAAAAAAAAAAATTTGATGTTAAAAAAAAGTCATGCCTTATTTTGTTTTTTTTTACATTTTATCCCTTTCTTTTAACTAATAGTGTTACAATTATGACGCTAGCGTTTTGTGAAGGGAATGCTTTGCCTACTTCCGTGACTATGGCCTTCCGGAACTGCTGCATTTTGGCTGACCTCTCCGCCTCGGGAATAAGAGACATAAAGTTCTCCTTAGTATCATAGTTTCATAGTTTTTAAGGTTGAAGGGAGACTCTAAGTCAGGGGTGGGCAATTAATTTTCCCATGGGGCTGCATGAGAAATTGGGATTGGTTTAGAGGGCCGGACTAATATAAATTACCTCAGTTCTACCCAATATACTACATCACTACACCCCCGCCATATACTACACCTGTAATAAACTACACCACTACACTCCCTCCATATACCTGTAATATACTACACCCCCATATACACCTGTATTATACTACACCACTATATAATACACCTCCGATATACTATATCATTACACCCCTATATACTACACCTGTAATATACTACATCACTACACCCCATATACTACACCTGTAATATACTACACCTCCATATAGCACACCTGTAATATATTACACCTCCATATAGCACACCTGTAATATACTACATCACTACACCCCTATATAGCACACCTGTAATATACTACGCCTCCATATAGCACACCTGTAATATACTACACCTCCATATAGCACACCTGTAATATACTACACCTCCATATAGCACACCTGTAATATACTACACCTCCATATAGCACACCTGTAATATACTACATCACTATACCCCCATATACTACACCACTATATACACCTCCATATAGCACACCTGTAATATACTACATCACTATACCCCCATATACTACACCACTATATACACCTCCATATAGCACACCTGTAATATACTACATCACTATACCCCCATATACTACACCACTATATACACCTCCATATAGTACACCTGTAATATACGACATCACTATACCCCCATATACTACACCACTATATACACCTCCATATAGCACACCTGTAATATACGACATCACTATACCCCCATATACTACACCACTATATACACCTCCATATAGCACACCTGTAATATACTACATCACTATACCCCCATATACTACACCACTATATACACCTCCATATAGCACACCTGTAATATACTACACCTGCACCCCGATATCACACACACTACACCCCATACAGCCTGCACCCCCATATCACACACACTACACCCCTATATGTCACACACCCTGCCCACATATCTCACCCTGCCTGTACCCCAACTTACCCCTCTCAAACACTCTGCACCCCTTCACATCCTTCTGTCAGTCTGCAGCCCCCCTGCCCCTCATGTCCCCTCTTTTCTCATTACCAGTCATCATGTGTCCACATCTCCTTCAGGATTCACTATCTTGCTTTCTGCCCGGCATCCTGTGTCTCCTCCCACACAGTCACATGGGCGTGACATCATCGCAGGTCCTGGAAGATGAATTATTCCGTCTGCTCTGCTGTGCTGCTCCTTCTCCTGCACTGACTGTGCGGACCTGCACAGGATCTCTCCCTGCTCGGCACGCTGCAGCCCGGCTCCACTGCACCGGCTGAAGACGGGCGGGCCGGTCACAGAGAGCAGGCGGGCCGGATGTGGCCCGCGGGCCGCCCCTTGCCCAGGTCTGCTCTAAGTCCATCTAGTTCAACCCGAAGCCTAACATGTTGATCCAGAGGAAGGCAAAAAAAAAACCCAATGTGGCAAACAAGTTCCAATGGGGAAAAAATTTCCTTCCTGACTCCACATCCGGCAATCAGACTAGTTCCCTGGATCAATACCCTGTCATAAAATCTAATATACATAACTGGTAATATTAAATTTTTCAAGAAAGGCGTCCAGGCTCTGCTTAAATGTTAGTAGTGAATCACTCATTACAACATCATGCGGCAGAGAGTTCCATAGTCTCACTGCTCGTACAGTAAAGAATCCTCGTCTGTGATTATGATTAAACCTTATTTCCTCAAGACGTAGCGGATGCCCCCGTGTTCCAGTCGCAGGCCTAGGTGTAAAAAGATCTTTGGAAAGGTCTCTGTACTGTCCCCTCATATATTTATACATTGTGATTAGATCCCCCCTAAGCCTTCGTTTTTCCAAACTAAATAACCCCAAGTTTAATAACCTGTCTTGGTATTGCAGCCCACCCATTCCTCTAATAATCTTGGTCGCTCTTCTCTGCACCCTCTCCAGTTCAGCTATGTCCTTCTTATATATCGGTGACCAGAATTGTACACAGTATTCTAAGTGCGGTCGCACTAGTGACTTGTACAGAGGTAGAACTATATTTTTTTCATGAACACTTATACCTCTTTTAATACATCCCATTATTTTATTAGCCCTGGCAGCAGCTGCCTGACACTGTCCACTAAAGTGAAGTTTACCATCCACCCATACACCCAAGTCTTTTTCTGTGTCTGTTTTACCCAGTGTTCTACAATTAAGTACATAATCATAAATGTTATTTCCTCTACCCAAGTGCATGACCTTACATTTATCTACATTAAACTTCAATTGCCACTTCTCAGCCCAATCCTCCAATTTACATAAATCTCCCTGTAATATAAAATTATCCTCCTCTGTATTGATTACCCTGCAGAGTTTAGTATCATCTGCAAATATTGAAATTCTACTCCGCATGCCCCCAACAAGGTCATTTATAAATATGTTGAAAAGAAGCGGGCCCAATACTGACCCCTGTGGTACCCCACTATGAACTGAGACCCAGTCCGAGTACGTACCATTAATAACCACCCTTTGTTTCCTATCACTGAGCCAGTTTTTAACCCAGTTACACATATTTTCCCCTATCCCCATTATTCTCATTTTATGTACCAACCTTTTGTGTGGCACCGTATCAAAAGCTTTTGAAAAGTCCATATACACAACATCCACTGCATTTCCCTGGTCCAGACTTGAACTTACCTCTTCATAGAAGCTGATCAAATTAGTTTGACAGGATCGATCCCTCATAAACCCATGTTGATACTCTGTCATAAGGTTATTTTTCTTGAGATACTCCAGTATAGCATCTCTCAAGAAACCCTCAAGGATTTTACCAACCGTAGAGGTTAAACTTACCGGCCTATAATTTCCCGGCTCAGTTTTTGTCCCCTTTTTGAATATTGGCACCACATTTGCTATGCGCCAGTCCTGCGGTACTGACCCTGTTATTAAGGAATCTGAGAAGATTAAAAATAATGGTCGATCTATCACAGAACTCAATTCCTGTAGTACTCTGGGGTGTATGCCATCCGGGCCCAGAGATTTGTCAACCTTAGTGATTTCGAGGCGGCGGCGTACTTCCTGCTGGGTTAAGCAGGTAATATTCAAGGGTGAATTTATGGTATCACTGGTCATGTCATCTGCCATGGCATTTTCTTGTATAAAAACCGTAGAAAAAAAGTCATTCAGCAGGTTGGCTTTACCCTCATCCCCTTCCACCATTTCACCAAGACTATTTTTAAGGGGGCCAACACTATCGCTTTTCAGTTTTTTACTGTTTATGTAGTTAAAGAATATTTTAGGATTATTTTTACTTTCTCTCGCAATGAGTCTCTCTGTCTCAAACTTAGCTAACTTAATTTGCTTTTTACATATTTTATTTAATTTTCTATAATTATATAATGCCTCATCACTACCTACCCTCTTTAATTCTTTTAAGGCTTTCTGTTTTTCTTTTATTGCTTCCCTTACAGCTCTATTTAGCCATAGGGGTTTCCTCCTATTTCTAGCATGTTTGTTCCCATAGGGTATATTTTCTGCACAAGCCCTATTCAGGATGCTCATAAAAGTCTCCCATTTGCTTTGTGTACTTTTATTACTTAGTACATCATCCCAGTTTATTGCACTAAGATCATCTCTCAACCGTTTAAAATTTGCTTTCCTGAAGTTTAGTGTCCTTGTAGCCCCTCTACTAGACATCTTACTAAAGAATACATGAAAACTTATTATTTTGTGATCACTATTCCCCAAGTAACCCCCAACTTGTATATTTGATATGCGGTCTGGCCTATTGGTTAGTACAAGGTCTAGTAGTGCTCCCCCTCTTGTGGGGTCCTGTACCATTTGTGAAAGGTAATTATCTTTCATTGTTATCAAAAATCTATTTCCTTTGCTAGAACTGCAAGTTTCTGTTCCCCAATTTATATCAGGATAGTTAAAGTCCCCCATAATAATTACCTCTCCGAGACTCGCTGCTTTATCAATTTGCTTTATGAGGAGATTCTCTACCTCTTCCATAATATTCGGCGTCTTATAACACACCCCTATCAGTATTTTATTATTCATTCCCCCCCCCCCTTATCTCCACCCATAGGGACTCTACATTCTCAGTACCCTCACATATGTTGTCACGCAGGATGGGTTTTAAGGATGATTTTACATATAGACACACACCTCCCCCTCGCTTATTTGTACGGTCATTCCTGAATAGGCTATAACCCTGTAAATTAACAGCCCAGTCATAGCTCTCATCCAGCCATGTCTCTGATATCCCCACTATATCATAATTTTCTTCCAACAATATTAATTCTAATTCCTCCACCTTATTTGTGAGGCTTCGGGCATTAGTGTACATGCACGTTACGTATGACTCTGTACCTGTATTCCTGCTTACTGTATTAACTGTCCTAACCCTTCCCCCCGTACCACCCCCAATTTCATTACTTGTGCCCTGGTCACTATCTGCACTACATTCCCCTTCTATAAAGTGAATACCCTCGCCCCCCATTCCTAGTTTAAACACTCCTCCAACCTTCTAGCCATTTTCTGCCCCAGCAGAGCTGCACCTTCCCCATTAAGATGCAGCCCATCCCTAGCATAGAATCTGTAGCCAACTGAAAAGTCGGCCCAATTCTCCAGGAACCCAAAACCCTCTTTCCTACACCAATTCCTGAGCCACCTGTTAACCTCCCTGATCTCTCTTTGCCTCTCTGGTGTGGCTCGTGGCACAGGTAGTATTTCCGAAAATACCACCTTTGAGGTCCATACTTTAAGCTTACAACCTAATTCCCTGAAATCATCTTTAAGGACCTTCCACCTACCTCTAACTTTGTCATTTGTGCCAATGTGTACAATGACCGCTGGGTCCTCCCCAGCCCCTCCCAGTAATCTGTCAACCCGATCAGCGATGTGCCGAACTCGAGCGCCAGGAAGACAACACACTGTTCGGCGATCCCTGTCTTTGTGACAGATTGCCCTATCTGTCCCCCTAATAATTGAGTCCCCCACTACCAGTACCTGTCTTGCCTGCCCTGCACTCCTATTCCCCCCCTTACTGGAGCAGACACTCCTCTGGCGTTCAGAGGTCATGCCTTGCTGCAGCAATGCTACCCCTGTAATGACATCCCCCTCATCTGCCAAGTTTGCAAACCTATTGGGGTGTGTCAGTTCAGGACTAGCCTTCCTAGCACTTTTCCCTTTACCCCTCTTTCTAACTGTCACCCAGCTACCTACCTCACCGTCCTGCCGCTCCCTACTACGATCCTCCCCCACATCTGACCCAGCAAGCTGCTGCTCAGTGAGCAGCACACTCCTTTCCATATTGCTAATGCATCTCAGAGTTGCCAGCTGCTCATTTAGATCCAGTATCTGGGCTTCCAAATGTGCAACTTGCTCACATCTCGAACAACAGTATGCACCCTCGAACGGCTTTTCAAGGACTGCATACATGAGACAAGATGTACACTGGATCGCATTAGCAATAGTGGAGCACATTTTCTAATGGGGATAGCACTAAAGAAATGTTAAGTAATTAAACAACTAAATACAAACAATTCTACTCACACTTACTTTTGCTCACACTTTGCTCACTCACGCTCACAATGAAGAAGACAGGCTAAAATTCTAGCTAGGCGCGCGGTTTTCAGAAGTCTTCCTTCCGGCTGTAACGGCCAAAACCTGGTTCTCCTTGAGCTCGCGGTGACTCTTCACTTATCCCAGAAGGCACTGGGAATATGCAAATTATCCTCGCAAGACTCCTTCCCTGGCTTTCAGAAGTCTTCCTTCCGGCTGTAACGGCCAAAACCTGGTTCTCCTTGAGCTCGCGGTGACTCTTCACTTATCCCAGAAGGCACTGGGAATATGCAAATTATCCTCGCAAGACTCCTTGTAGCATGGGTTAACAGTGTTACCAACCAGTAATGATTGTCGGCCAAGATGTTCTTAACGCGAGGGTCACGAGACAGGCAGCTTACCATAAAGTCATCCATGTGCGCCAGACTCTTAACAGCCATCACTTCAGTATCCAGACCAACACGATGACTGAACATGCTGTCCTCCTCCTTCTCCTGCACCTAGTGTTTCTAAGTTGGTAGCGATGGGTTCCCACCGGTAACCCGCTCCCTGGCTTGGATATGGGCTGGAGGAGCCCTGCTTTGCCCGCAGACGCTGGCCCTGAGGAGCTGGTGCCCAGGCGGTGGCGGTGTTCCTCACTAAAAGTCGGACTGTTGTCTTCAGTCGGGACTTGGTTGTTGGGGGATCGACGTCCCCTTCACTAACGGATTCGGCAAATAATGGCGACTCCTAGCCTTGCCGGGGTCTGAGAGGCCCCTGCCTTGGTGCTGACTGTCCTTCGTATACTGCTCCAGACCGCCGGGCCACTACCCATACGCGGTCCTTCCAGCAACCTCCGAGCAGTCCCCCTCCGGACAATCACCGCTGTTGCTGACCTTGCTGACCTGTCCTGCACTTAGCTGGACTCACTTCAGGCCTTTCTACGTACACTTTTGTTCCTTTTCTTCTTTGCTCCACTACCACTTCACTTTCACTTAGCTCCTCTCACTTTCACTTCCCTCACTTGACTGCTTGTTTACTCCTTTCTGTCCCTAGCTGGACTCCTCCTCAGACTCTAGTCTGGCTTCAACTGCCTGGCTCTTCCCGCCTCCAGGGCTGTGTACTCCTCGGTGGGTGGAGCCAACCGCCTGACCCACCCCCTGGTGTGAACATCAGCCCTTGGAGGAAGGCAACAAGGATTTTGGTAGCTTTGATGTTCCTAACTGGGATGTAGGGTGTGGTGGTGTGATGACCTGTGACCCCTGGCTTGCCCAGGGTGTCACATGGACATAATAAAAAATTGGGGAACATGATAGGAGACATTTCTACAATACATATAATCATTCTTATCTATCTAATACGATGACAACAGCTCTCCATACCTGCAGTCCACCACAAGGACCACCTTTTCTAATCCCTGAAAAATGAAATCATCCTCAGTGATGAAGAGAGGAGGCTAAGCGCCCCCCATGGTCTCAGAGCATTGACTCTTCTAAGAGTCCTAAGAGTCCTGCTCACACTGATGGGGTTCAGCTGTGGGACCCTATTTTCAGAGATGATGTCCTCCACCCAACTCTCAAAAAGCCGAAAGGGTCTTCAGTAGAGATGGGTAGTCGAGCTGGGCTATCAGACGGTCACCTCTGTAGCTGTAGTGTCATTCTTCCTATGGTCCAATGTGTAAATTAAACAAAAAAGTGCACGTGTGTTATGATGTCCAAGATGGGGACCAGGATGTGGACATAATAAGAAATTAGGGAACATGATAGGAGACATTTCTACAATACATATAATCATTCTTATCTATCTAATACGATGACAACAGCTCTCCATACCTGCAGTCCACCAAAAGGACCACCCTTTCTAATCCCTGAAAAATAAAATCATCCTCAGTGACGAAGAGAGGGGGCTAAGCGCCCCCCATGGTCTCACACCATTGACTCTTCTAAGAGTCCTAAGAGTCCTGCTCACACTGATGGGGTGCAGCTGTGGGACCCTATTTTCAGAGATGATGTCCTCCACCCAACTCTAAAAAAGCTGAAAGGGTCTTCAGTAGAGATGGATAGTCGAGCTGGGCTATCAGACGGTCACCTCTGTAGCTGTAGTGTCATTTTTCCTATGGTCCAATGTGTAAATTAAACAAAAAAGTGCACGTTTGTTATGATGTCCAAGATGGGAACCAGGATGTGGACATAATAAAATATTAGGGAACATGATTGGAGACATTTCTACAATACATATAATCATTCTTATCTATCCAATACGATGACAACAGCTCTCCATACCTGCAGTCCACCACAAGGACCACCCTTTCTAATCCCTGAAAAATGAAATCATCCTCAGTGACGAAGAGAGGGGGCTAAGCGCCCCCATGGTCTCAGAGCATTGACTCTTCTAAGAGTCCTAAGAGTCCTGCTCACACTGATGGGGTGCAGCTGTGGGACCCTATTTTCAGAGATGATGTCCTCCACCCAACTCTAAAAAAGCTGAAAGGGTCTTCAGTAGAGATGGATAGTCGAGCTGGGCTATCAGACGGTCACCTCTGTAGCTGTAGTGTCATTTTTCCTATGGTCCAATTGGTAAATTAAACAAATAAGTGCACGTTTGTTATGATGTCCAAGATGGGGACCAGGATGTGGACATAATAAAAAATTAGGGAACATGATAGGAGACATTTCTACAATACATATAATCATTCTTATCTATCTAATACGATGACAACAGCTCTCCATACCTGCAGTCAACCACAAGGACCACCCTTTCTAATCCCTGAAAAATGAAATCATCCTCAGTGACGAAGAGAACAGACACAGACTGAGAGACAAACAGACAGAGACAGATAGGCATAGAGTCAATGCTCTGAGACCATGGGGGGCGCTTAGCCCTCTCTCTTCGTCTCTGTCTGTTTGTCTCTCAGTCTGTGTCTGTCTCTCTCTATCTGTCTCCCCACTGACATCATATTATCTCACACATAAGCTTCTTATACTATGAATGTCCTTTGTTCCTATAGCAACCAATCACAGCTGCTATTAATAACTTGCAGCTCCCACCTCCATTCAGTTTAATGGAGGCAGGTTTTTTGGAGAGTAACTGTAAAGCGCGGGGTTAAATATTCCTGTTCAAACATAGTCTACGACGTTCCCTGAGTCACATGAGGTGTCTGCAAAATTTTGTGTTTGTAAATATGACGGTGCGGATTCCTTTAGCAGACATACACACATACATATGTGACTACCTGACACTTGTAGTCACACATAGGCCCCCGCATAACAACTTCCCTCACCTAAGTCACACAAAGCCAACCAGAAAACCCTAGTCACCTCCCCCAGGGAAAGACAGGCACACCAGTGGGCAGGACCAGACGGAAGGAAACGCCCACCTAGGGGTCTGGAGACCCCGGGGCAGGAAAAAGGAGTCAGTTGTTTTTAAGGAGAGTTGTGGAGTGAGGAGTAAGGAGTGGAGTCCAGGCCTCTGCTTTAGACCTGAGGCTGAACTGACAGGTTAGTTAACCCCGCTTAACTAACTTAAGACAACAAATGGGCTGCAATGCTGAGAACCTGCTTACCTACGTAACTGATGAGGGAGGATGTCGCAAATCCATGGGAAGATGTTCAAGCTCTCCTGCAGTTCTTGGTGGTCCGTACAGTCCGACCACTTCGAATTCTGAAAGGCACTCTTACCCTTTCTACCATGGAACGAAGCTTACGCAAATAAACATGCTTGACCCTGGAATTATTGACTCCGGTCTTCCTTTCATACCCCACACCTCCATTCCCATTTCTTATTTAAAAGTAATTACACAGACACAAATTTATCTTTGGATAATTTTAGCCATAGCAGCCATTTTATTAACAAGAATACATAACCAATAAAATTTGCAATGTGGTAAGGTCCTTGAAGCTACCAAAACCCTGGTGATTCCCATAACCGAGCAATAAAAAACCTCAACTTGCTCTCAGCCGTTACCCACACTGGCTCAGGAGCACCAAATGGTAAGGGTTAATCCTCCGTCAACCCCAACCACCCCCCCAGGGGCCCCGACATACCCCGTCGGGGTTCCCCCCCCAAAATCACCAGGTGACCATCAATTCTGCCAATGAGGGGATCCATACCCGGATGAATCCCCGAACCAATTTTAAACCAAATTCAAGGACACACCAATAAACAACACCACAACAAAGGCACCTTGAAACCCTTCAAGT
Organism: Anomaloglossus baeobatrachus; assembly: GCF_048569485.1. NCBI lineage: Eukaryota > Metazoa > Chordata > Amphibia > Anura > Aromobatidae > Anomaloglossus > Anomaloglossus baeobatrachus. Next base: position 60,525 of record NW_027441923.1, on the reverse strand, counting down.
GCCTGAGACCCCCCGCAACCAAAGGGCCCTCTCAATACCTCCCTGCAAGCCAAGAGCCCATAAGTCAGTTCCCACCGCATTAAGGTGTACCCCGTCAGCCAACCAAAATTCCTCTTCCGTCCTTTCCAGCTCAACATGCCGTATTGCTATACCCCCGTTCCGACTAACAAACTTCGAGATCGCCCTATTAACCTTCGCCCGCGTCTTGTTCAACCTGTCAACTGACCGCGCTTTCTGCCAACTCTTTCTCGCTACTATCACCGACCAGACTATCGTTAGACCTGGAAATCACACCCATAACCGTAACAAATCATGTTTGATGTCCTTTATCAAGATTCGAAAAGGACGCCCACCCAAATCATTCCCCCCGGCATGCAACACTAAGATGTCAGGAGGTCTGTCCAACCGGGCGTATCTATGCACCTCCTGCAACACCCTGTTCCACCCTAACCCACGAACACCGAGCCATCGCACGAGAGCCAGGTCCTTCTCAAAACCTAGCTGTCTCCCGTTCCATCTCGCGTCCGCTCGTCGGGCTCCCCAATACACATAAGAGTGGCCAAGGACTCAGACCAGGGAAGGAAGGGGGGGTGCTTCTGCAATACAAAATGTACAGACGACACCATTTTATTGCCTCACCAAACTTAATTGACAAAAAACACACACTCTCACCCCCCCACCCATTGCTACCCTAATACCCAAACGACTTCAAACATGCCCTAAAAACACTCACAAATTGGTATCTCGATAAAAAGGACCCATCCTCGTGACATAATAAGGGGCCATCCACCTTCAGACGGATCTGTTGAAAATTCCCAAGACACTTGAACGGGCACATATCAGATGCCACAACCATCCCCAAACGGACTAGTCTACCCACACCTCTCTGATCAGTTTTCGATTTCCTAATCCAAAATTCAACTCCGTTTTCCACTGACATAATGTCACCCCAATCCAAGCCCCCAGGGAACGCCTTACTGGGCGATACCAACTCCCCAACCCGCAGGGCTCCAAAAAACGCCAAAGAAAAGGCTAACTTAAACAAACTCACCTCAAACGGAGATAGACAAACCCCCCACAACGCCCTACCCAGCCGGGTAGGGACCCAGCCCAGCCCAGCTGGGACCCAGTTTGAGCGAGGAACGGAACAAGTCCTTCCCACACCAAGGTTTGCAGGCCCTACCTCAGTCAGGGTTTCACCCACACTCTACAGCTCCGGAATGTCATGCTCTTCAGCCTCCTCCTCCTCCTGCGCATCCTCATCCACTTTACCCTCCACACCAGTCCCAAGCTGGAAGCACTGCAGCACTGCCTCGGCGAAGCGGCAACAGGCTGTGCTGCAGCTAATCTGCATAGGTGACAAACCCCACAATGCAGAAGAGGTGTGGACAGCTCTAAAACAGCATGCAGATCACTGGCTCACACCTCTGAACCTAAAGCCAGGAAAGGTTGTGTGTGACAATGGCCGGAACCTGGTGGTGGCTTTGAGGCGAGGCCAGCTGACACATGTTCCATGCGTGGCCCATGTGCTCAACCTCGTGGTTCAGCGGTTTCTAAAGTCATACCCAGAGCTGTCTGATCTGCTGGTAAAAGTTCGCCGCCTGTCTGCACATTTTCGAAAGTCACCTACTGCTTCAGCCGGCCTTGCCGGCTTTCAGCGTCGTTTGCATCTTCCGGCTCACAGACTGGTGTGTGATGTCCCCACGCGTTGGAATTCAACTCTGCACATGTTGATCAGGATATGTGAGCAGAAGAGGGCAGTTGTTGAGTACCTGCATCACCTAAGCCGTCGGGAAATGGGTCAAACTCCACACATAACACCTGAGGAGTGGAGATGGATGTCCGACCTATGTACCATCCTCCAAAACTTTGAGGACTCCACCAAGATGGTGAGCGGCGATGACGCCATTATTAGCGTCACCATACCGCTTCTCTGCGTTCTAAAACGGTCTCTGCTCAAAACCAAACATGATGCATTGCAGGCGGAACACGATGAGTTGGAGCAAGAAACAGTAGTGGGTGTGGGTGATAACACAAAGTCCAGCCTCGTCTCATCACAACGTGCAGTGGAGGACTATGACGAGGAGGAGGATGAAGACATGGAGCAACTCTCCGGCCAAATTGAGGATATGACATGCACACCAGTCATATGCTCATTACAGCGTGGCTGGCCAGAGGACAGGGTAGATGAGGAGGAGGAGGAGGAGGAGAAGGAGGAGGACAGCATGTTCAGTCATCGTATTGGTCTGGATACTGAAGTGATGGCTGTTAAGAGTCTGGCGCACATGGATGACTTTATGGTAAGCTGCCTGTCTCGTGACCCTCGCGTTAAGAACATCTTGGCCGACAATCATTACTGGTTGGTAACACTGTTAGACCCACGCTACAAGGAGAACTTTATGTCTCTTATTCCCGAGGCGGAGAGGTCAGCCAAAATGCAGCAGTTCCGGAAGGCCATAGTCATGGAAGTAGGCAAAGCATTCCCTTCACAAACCGCTAGCATCATAATTGTAACACTATTAGTTACAAGAAAGGGATAAAATGTAAAAAAAACAAAATAAGGCATGACTTTTTTTTAACATCAAATTTTTTTTTTTAGATTTAACCAAAGAATGTGCACATTTGTTATAATAAACAAGTGAAAAATGTTGAAAATCAGTCATCCAAAGGTGTGTGAAAAAAATATATATATATGGTACCAATAAAAATGTCACTTTGTCCTGCAAAGAATGCAGCCCCCCAAATTATTTTTTTCCTCTGTGCGGCCCATACACCCAGCCGAGTTTGAGACCCCCTGCCTTACACTATATAGATATGATGTTTATTCCCCATCTATCTTGCTCAGGAGAGCATCTCCCTCCCCCGGCACCAAGAGCAGCTCATACTGAATTGTTACATTGACTAGTAACACTGCACACAGAAATGCACCTTAATATTCCACTGTTAACCCTTTCCTCCCAGCAGTAACACACAACTCCTCACCTTGATATCATGGTGATTTATGGTCAGAATGACTTCAATGCGATCAGTGATTTCTATTCTAGCTCTGCTCACATAGATTTTATATCCACACTCAACTATAGGCCGTTCTTCATATTTTGGGGGCTTTTAATCAGATATACTAGTTTGTGCCTGTATAGTATTGGTGTAGATGGGAATGTAGGGCATGGGTTACATGGCACTGTGGTGGGATACTGATGGGAGGTATTGGTGCTGTGTTTGATGCTTCTACTGGGTATTTTCCTACAAATACTGGAACAGCTCACTGCTTAGAATGATCCTTCCCAGCTCTATAATATATTATATATACCCCACAATGCAGGCTCACACACACATTTGTCTCAAGTGTGTTGTAGGGACACAGATACAGTCTTGGTCATGTGACTAAAGGCTACTTTACACACTGCGATATCGGTCCCGATATCGCTAGTGTGGGTACCCGCCCCCATCTGTTGCGCGACACGGGCAAATCGCTGCCCATGCCGCACAACACCGACCAGACCCGTCACATATACTTACCTGCCCAGCGACGTCGCCGTGACCGGCGAATCGCCTCCTTTCTAAGGGGGCGGTCCGTGCGGCGTCACAGCGACGTCACTGAGCGACCGCCCAATAGCAGCGGAGGGGCGGAGATGAGTGGCCGGAACATCCCGCCCACCTCCTTCCTTCCTCATAGCGGCTGGGAGGCAGGTAAGGAGAGGTTCCTCGTTTCTGCGGTGTCACACGGAGCGATGTGTGCTGCCGCAGGAGCGACGAACTACATCGTTACTGCTGCAGTAACGATAATCGAGAATGGAGACCCATGTCACCGATGAGCGATTTTGCACGTTTTTGCAACGATGCAAAATCGCTCATCGGTGTCACACGCAGCAACATCGCTAATGCGGCCGGATGTGCGTCACAAATTCCGTGACCCCAACGACTCCGCATTAGCGATGTCGCAGCGTGTAAAGCCCCCTTTAGTGGAAGTGGTGTACAGGGTCTTAGCAGTAAAGAGTATTCCATATTTCTGCCAGATACCCACAGAGATATTGAAATCTGAAAAAAGAGACTTCTGCTCATTGAAGGTAAGAACTGCTCACATAGCGTTCAACTCCACAGCAAACGAGTGCTCTAGCACTGGCATCTCAGCAGGGATATTCCCCTACTACACATGTGTGTCTGGGTCGCTGTGACAGTTTACAGGACATAACTCAGGGCACCCAGACATAAGGCAGAGGGAAGCCTTAGCAGCTGAGCCTATATCTTGGCTTGTGAGCATTAGAACAGGCCGGCGATTACAGGGTAACATGAAAAATGTCCAGCTTGCATTATGACTAGAACATGACAATATCCTTTTAAGTACTAACCTATGATGCGTTCCTAAGCAGTTCATGGTATATGTTCTACATTTCATTTTCTGCATACTTTACAAGTAGTAGAATTTGCTTTGATATAGGCAACTGGATTTTCACAATGAAAAGGCAAAGGATAACGCCCGAAAAAGACGCCATACATTATGTCAGTGCCATCACTGACAAACCTGGATTGACCATGAAATACATCAATCCCCTTAAAGGTGAGTTAAAACAAGTTTTAACTAAATTTCCTTAATATTGTCATGCATTAGAATGACTGTCTTAGGTAATGATAAATATTTTCTACAGGAAGAGGAGTGTTTGCTGAAACTGAAATCGAAAAAGGAAGTTTTGTTGCAGAATATCGAGGCGAGCTCACGTATGCACTTACGATGGCATACAACTACTCGAGATTTATGGTTGTGGTACAAGTCAAAGATCTAATGGCCCATACTGCAGCGAAGGTCTTCCAAGCACACTTATGCAGACCTCATGGCTACTCAGAGGGAGTCCTCACAGATCAAGGCACTGCCTTTGAAGCGGAAATCTTCAAGGACTTCTGCAGCTTTTACCGATGCAGGAAGATGCGCACTACACCCTACCATGCTCAAACCAATGGTTATCAACCTGCTCAGGACTTTACCCCATATTCCAGATGTGGCCTTACAAGTGATTTATAGAGGGGTAACAATACGTTGGGATCACCGGATCTAATCTCCCTTTTTATACACCCTAAAATCTTGTTTGCTTTAGAATAAACAATAACATCATAAAGGTATAGCAGTACCGTATGGGGATAAGATAAGGTGAGCACATGACTATAGAATAGGGACAAGGTGGGCACATGACTATAGAATAGGGACAAGGTGGGCACATGACTATAGGATGGGGACAAGGTGGGCACATGTCTATAGGATGGGGACAAGGTGGGCACATGACTATAGAAATGTGCTCTCCTTGTCCCATCCTATAGACATGTGCCCACCTTGTCCCCATCCTATAGTCATGTGCCCACCTTGTCCCTATTCTATAGTCATGTGCCCACCTTGTCCCTATTCTATAGTCATGTGCTCACCTTATCCCCATCCTATAGACATGTGCCCACCTTGTCCCTATTCTATAGTAATGTCCCCATCCTGTAGTAATGGGTGGTGGGGGCAGTGGCGGCGGGTGAAAGGTGATAATTTACCGATCGCTCTCGGCTTCCACCCACAGATTCCTGAGTGAAGCTGAGGGGGCGGTCTCTGGCCCCAGATCCACAGTGATTGGACAGATCGGTCACAAGGCCGGTCTCTCCAATCAGAGCTGGGGGCGGGTGAAACAGAGGTCACCCAGCTCCAGCCAATGATTGTTGCTACAGCTGCACTGATCAGGGCCGGATTTCATTGTTTTAGCCATTTTCAATGGCTAAAACATTACAGTGGCTGTGATTGGCTGACGAACGCCGCACAGCCAATCACAGCCTCCGTAGGTCCGGGGAGGAGACACCACCCCTCCTGAGGTCCCCTCCTCCCCGAATCTAAGGTATTTGCTATTTGCAATGCAAACAGCGATCGCAGCCACCGGGGCTGCGATCTCGCCATGACATACTGGGTATGTCATGGATCCTTAAGTACCAGGGAGCCATGATGTACCCAGTACGTCATAGGTCGCTAAGGGGTTAATGTGCCGTCCTTCACATACACAAAAAATAAAAAGACACCATTCTTATCACCTGTTCCACGTTCCCTCGGCTCCTCATCTCTGCTTCTTGCTGTCTGCAGGCCGTGCCCCGGTGACTATCGCGGCCGGTGCAGGGGCCGCAGCCACTGGCAGCGACTTATGTCAGATCAGATGGTTGTGTTGCCGGCGCTGCGCGCGCACAGTCCTTGCCTCTGAGAACGCAGAACGCAGCACCGGCAAAACACTCATCTAACAAAGTGCAGACAGTGGCTGCGGCCCCTGCACCGGCCGCAATAGTGAACAGGGGCACGGGCCTGGGGGCCGCACGATGCAGCCTGACGGGCCGCATGTGGCCCGCGGGCCGCGTTTTGAGACCCCTGGTATAAGGGATATATATTCCACATACTACGCTTTCGAGCGGCCGCAATTGCAGCCCACTTTTGCAAGAACGGACCGCAAATGTGGCCACAAAAACAGCGGCAGTGTGAATGAAGCGCAAATAGTAAATTTGATAAGTCATTTAAGGGTACGTTCAGAAGTGGTGGATTTTTCACAAGGTTTTGCACGGAAATGCCACTGCGGCCACGCCCTCCATCATACCCTGTGTGAACTGCAAAAAGCAGTTCCCACAGGGCGGAAAATTGCCGCCGTGGAAAGCAGGCCGCAGTGCGGCATTTTTCAACCGCATCTTGTCAATTTGCCGCTCGGATTTCTTGCGGAATACAAACGGAAATTGCTTATAGGTTAGAATTGAACCGCAGTCAGACCGCTCTTGCAACATCTTAGCAGCGTATTTTTTGGCGCTTTTGCCGCACATAAGAGCGCCAAAAAAGCACCTCAAAACCTGCAGAAAAGATGGAATTAATTTTGCCAATTGCAATAACAAGCATGAAGTCTGTGACAGAATTACCTAACAGATGAGAATTATGGCTCGTCCACACATGCCGGATTTGTGGCGGCTGATCCGTAGCCGCCAGCAAAATCAGTACTGATGTCATTGGTCGGATTATTTTTGTCCGGAAATTGATCTGGACTGCCGTTATTCTCAACCGCATCATGTCAATTTGACAGACAGGATCCGTCTGATAATTTGACATGCTAGAATGGCAGAAACCGTGGCTAAATATCAGCCGCGGCTTCTTGCGGGAATTAGCGGTGGTAAGGAACTACCGCCGCTATTCCACCCTATTACTGCCATATATACGCCGACCAATTGGTATATATACTCTGGAATACCGCCACATTTAGCGGCCAAAGTCCGTACGGAATCTGTACAGATTCCATACGAATTCCAGACGCCCTACACCCGCAGCGTGTGGACGTACCCTTAGACTTAACTCAGATTTAGGGTCCGCTTAAGAGGTCCCCTTATCCTTTATATATTACACATATATCATGTTTATTCACCAACTATTTAATCACTTAGGAAAGTTACTGGAAAGCTGGGTATGTGGGATATATCTATTACACTGTACACTGTACATATATCATGTTCATTCCCCATCTCTCGCTCAGGAAAGTTACTGGAAAGCTGGGTATGTGGGATACTGTATATCCATTGCACTGTATACTGTACATGTATCATGTTCATTCCCCATGTCTCTTGCTCAGTACAGTTACTGGAAAGCTGGGTATGTGGGATACTGTATATCCATTACACTGTATACTGTACATATATCATGTTCATTCCCCATGTCTCTTGCTCAGTACAGTTACTGGAAAGCTGGGTATGTGGGATACTGTATATCCATTACACTGTATACTGTACATATATTATGTTCATTCCCCATGTCTCTTGCTCAGTACAGTTACTGGAAAGCTGGGTATGTGTGATATCTATCCCTCATCATCCACATTACGAACCTTGTGTACACTTATATTCATAATCCACATTATGCAACACTATGTGCAGTCACCCCAAACATTCAGATTTCAATATCTCTGTGGGTATCTGGCAGAAATATGGAATACTCTTTACTGCTAAGACCTTGTACACCACTCCCACTAAGTCATATGACCAAGACTGTATCTGTGTCCCCACAACACACTTTAAACAAATTTGTGTGAGAGCCTGCAGTACCTCGGTTTGCCAGAGGTGGAATCTTGAGGCTTTTCTGAAGTGTGTATCAGCTTGCAGTACCACAAAGGCACCAGAGAAGGAGTGTACACACATTGAGCACACACACTCATATACACTGTCTCTTATATATGTGTATAAAGAGGACACTTGAAATTTTGATGCTAGGTGTATAAACAAGGTCTTCTCCATTGATTAGCATTTGCAGCTTCGTGGGAACCTGATTTTTGGTCCCCACGAAGACAGAGGTCCCCACACTGTTGATGTGTATTCAGGTCCATGTCCCCACAAGTATAGCAAAACAAGTACACACACACACACACACACACACACACACACACACTTGGTCATTGTTCTAATATTTATGGACCTAACTATACCTATGGAAATGTTGACTGACCCATGTTCAGTCTGTACTTTGACCATAAGGCTAGGATGTCATTTCTGTTTATGATCAGTCACAATCTGCCACTGTAATAAACAACGCAATACGTTTGGCAGATTCCGTTGTTTCCCATAGATTTGTATGAGCGGCAGATTGCAACTGATGCCCTTGCGTTGCATCCGCCGCCTGTCTGATCAGTCGTGGAACGACTGAGCGTCGGGTGGCAGGAACGCAGCATGTAACATTTTTTGAGCAGCAGAATCCTTATGTTACTGCGCATGCTCAAATCTTGTGTTTAATCATAAAAATAAATGTCTGTCTCTGCGGCCGAAAGATCAGCTGATCGCCCGGCGGCCGGCTTTTGTGAACGATCAGCTGATCTCCCGGCCGCTGGCTTTTAAGAGCGATCAGCCCACCATCCCTCCCAAAGAGCAACTTCTGCTGCGCAGCTGGCTTTCTAGGCAGCAGCGCTATTGTGATGTCAGCGTTACGTGGGGTGGTGAAGCTCAATGTCCTCAGGCGCATTAGTAATGTCACTGACTTTCTGGTTTGGGAAAACCAGTCCCCTGGTTGTAGTTTATTTAAAAAGGAAAAAAAACAACCAAAAAACCTGTATTTTACTCACCCTACCCAGGAAAGACTGAGCTGCCTATGTTCGCTTCTATGAAAGCTGCCTAATACGGCAGAAATTGAAATGCATTGAGTTTTCTCACTTATCTTGCAGTTATGTGTTTTATTTACAGGTTTTCCACATAGAGTTTAATGAGATGCAGACAATCTGTATGTAAAACGCATATGTGTTTCTATTAGGATTCTGCAACAAAACATGTCATCCATGCACGACATCACCAATAAAGCATTATCAAAGCTCCGCAGACAGGAAGATTACTAAAGTAAGAAACAAGAGAAAAAAAGTCTTTAAATTTGCCCATATATCTTCACATCTCCAGGTCAACAGGGACTAAAACCAATATTTATAACAGTAAATTATATTGAGTGTCAAAAAAGAGGGTGCAGGGAAATGGAAAAATTACAAATTACAAAAGTACACAGGACATACGAAATAGTTTGCAGTGGTTTACATACAACAGCAGCACTGTCCCCATTACGGCGCACAATCTAAATTCCCTATCTGTATGTCTTTGGCGTGTGAGAGTAAACTGGAGAACCAGAAGGAAACCCACACAAACATGGGGAGAACATAAAAAGTCCTTGCAGATGTTGTCCTTGGTGGGATTTGAACCCAGGATGGGATTAGATCATATCTGTGGAGGAGAGGAAGAGCTGGATCTTTCCATCTGCTGCATTGTAAGCTCGTGCGTATATCGCACTTCGCTCGGACGTCATCTAAGTGCAGTTGCAGTCCAATGTTTCACTCGCACCCATAGATGTTTCACTCACACCCATAGACTTGTATGGGTGCGAGTGATGAGAGACTCATAGACAATTGCAGCATGCTGCATTCTTTCATCAGTCCTGTTAGAGTTGAGGAAAAACTCGCAGATCTGAGCTGCAGCATTGTCTTACATGGAGCTGAGTGCAATGCGACATTTTCTCATACTGCACTTGTAAGGCCACATCTGGAATATGGGAACCAGTTTTGGGCTCCACATTTTAAAAAGGACATTCAGAAGTTAGAGTCAGTTCAAAGGCGGGCAACTAGAATACTACAAGGAATGGAAGGTATCCCATATGATGACAGGTTGAAAAAGTTATTAAGTGATTATTGGCTGTAATGGGGCTTTCTGGCTGGTGCCAGCCTTTCTTCTTAGCACACAGGAACCACAATCCCTACACCATGCTTCGATGGATTCTCTCATCCCAGCCCAGCCCAGAAAAAAAAAAACGGTGTTGGACGGGCAGCCCGCGGACGATCTGCATTTTGCTAAGGGGGAATGTGACGCCCTGGGCAAGCCAGGGGTCACAGTTCATGACACCACCACACCCTACACCCCGGATAGGTATCATAGTATCATAGTATCATAGTTTTTAAGGTTGAAGGGAGACTCTAAGTCCATCTAGTTCAACCTGTAGCCTAACATGGTACACCAAAGCTACACAAAAATCCTTGTTGCCTTCCTCCAGGGGCTGATGTCCACAACAGTGGGTGGGCCAGGTGGTTGGCACCACCCACCGAGGAGTTCACAGCCCTGGAGGCGGGAAAACCAGGCAGTTAGAGTTTGGAGGAGGAAGTGAGAGGAGAGTCAAGCTAGGGAAGTGAAGGAGTAAACAGTGAAGTGGTAGAGGAGCAAGAGAGGAAGGAGAAGGAGGACAGTGAGAGTAGTGACAGAGAAAGTGACAGTTGAGAAAGCCTGAAGTTGGTCCGGGTGTGTGCCCCGGACTGAGAACAGCAAGGTTAGCAGACGGCAGTGACCATATGCAGGAGAGGCTGCTTGGAGGTTGCCGAAAGGACCGTGGTCGGGTGGTGGCCCGGCGGTACCGGAGCGGTATACGAAGAGAAGCCAGCACCATTGGCAGGGGCCTTTCGGATCCCGGCAAGGCTAGGAGTCGCCGTGAATTTGCCAAATCCGTCAGTGAAGGGGACCTCTGGGTCTCCCAACAACCAAGTCCCGATTGAAGGCAACAGTCCAACCGTTAGAGAGAGACACCGCCACCGCCAACGCACCAGTTTCTCAGGGCCAGTGCCTGCGGGCAAAGAGGGGCTCCTCCCGCACATATCCAAGCCGGGGAGCGGGTTACCGGTAGGAACCCATCGCTACCAACATAGACTTAGGTGCAGGAAAAGGGACCGTCACCGTCAACTACCGGGGAAAAGCAACAGCAGCCGTCCGTGGGAACCGTCTTTACAGCCGTGTGTTTTACCGAGAACTGTGTCACCGTCTCAGGCTGAGTGAGTACCACAGTGCCGTGAGGCACAGCGCTGCCCCTGCGTCCCTGCACCCCACCAAGCCCTGCACCGGCCCCGCCATCCCTCATCCCCCAAATCATCACTGGGCCCCGGGACAATCAACCCCCTACCCACGGAGTGGAGAACTAACAACTTTGCTGCTCCCTGTCACCGCTCCCGGGATTCCCATACAGAGCAGCGGTGGTGTCCCTACAATCACCACAACCGTGGGTGGCGTCACGGACAATAAACTATCGCAAAAACCAAACCCCTTTCACTCACGGGCGAGGAGCGCCGCTCGAGTCCCCGGGATCCGGCCCATCGCTCGAGCCACCGAGCACCAGCAGGCCGCAGCAGCAGCGGCAGACGGACCCGAGCAGTGGGAGAGCACAGCGTCCCCTCCTCCGCCCGCGACAGATTCTCTCATCCCAGCCCAGTAAAACTACATATTTCACACAGTCATAAGCAGCCCATGGGCATTCACCTGGATTCAAACCCATAACATCTCATAGACCAAACAATCAATCTATCACTAGACCAAAGAAAGGAAGCTAAATCCACTGTCTGCGGTAACTAACTTAATCCTATAGGCTGCTCACACAACAAACCCAAGAGAAAGGAAAAAAACATGGCTTCGACTATCCATCCAATGAAAACGCATAACCAATGTGAGCCATTGGACAATGCAATTGGACACATGGTGACATGGTGCACTACCCAACGAATCAAGTCTGTACTTCATATTCACGGTTTAAGCCCTTGGGTTCTAATGTGCCCAGAGTACATATCCAGAAAGATTCCCTTTCTTTGAGCTAAGCACAAGTCAACAATACATTGTAAGCAGATTCTATTACCAGTCCCACACCATTTTGTGACGCATAATCACACAGTGACCCAATTAAGATTTTTTTATCTTTCACACCTTTTACTTGCTTTATTCATCCAAAAGCTGCGCCAAATAACAAACTCATCTCCACTCAACTTGACCAACCCTGCTATGTCCCGTGCAGTATCTTGTTCTCAGTCTTATCTAGATCATTTGCAATTAAATAGAATAGATCCCTTTTGGACACATTAGATTCAGCTGCTGCAGTGACTGCAGGTGTTAGAGGATGCAGATTAGGCATCAGGTGCTGTCTATCAGATTCCACTCCAATTAAAGGTTCCATGTTTTTTCCTACCATGGAGGACCGGATGTGTGAGCGCATACCTTATACAAACCTATAGAGTGCTGACGGGTAAGAGTGTGATGTTAGATATAAGACATTCTATAGTGAATAGTGAGCCGTAATCAAGTGCAGCAGGGATATTTCACATGACTATGGGAACCTGGAAGGTAAAGAGAGGGGAGAAAAAACTGTTAGACAAGGTAATCAGACATAATGTAACCAGTTGATCAGACATGACAAACATGACAAATAAAATACAAGGAAGAATGGAACTCCATACATAGTGGAACCATATATAGTGTGAACACGAAAAAGAACCGGGCGTTAGAAAAAATGTGCACGGCCCAATGAATCAAGTCGGTTCTTCATATTCATGGTTTAAGCCCTTGGGTTCCAATGTGCCCAGAGTATATATCCGGAAAGATTCCCTTTCTTTGAGCTTCCTAATTCTATCGCCTCCTCTGCGTATGGCTGGGACATGTTCGATGACTTGGAATCTTAATTGGGCCACTGTGTGATTATGCGTCACAAAATAGTGTGGGACTGGTAATAGAATCTGCTTACAACGTATTGTTGACTTGTGCTTAGCTCAAAGAAAGGGAATCTTTCTGGATATGTACTCTGGACACATTAGAACCCAAGGGCTTAAACCGTGAATATGAAGTACAGACTTGATTCATTGGGCCGTGCAACATGTCACCATGTGTGCAATTGCATTGTCCAATGGTTCACAATGGTTATGCGTTTTCATTGGATGGATAATCGAAGCCTTGTTTTTTTCCTTTCTCTTGGGTTTGTTGTGTGAGTAGCCTATAGAATTAAGTTAGTTACCGCAGGCAGTGGATTTAGCTTCCTGTCTTTGGTCCAGTGGTAGATTGATTGTTTGGTCTATGAGCTGTTATGGGTTTTAATCCAGGTGAATGCCCATGGGTTGCTTATGACTGTGTGAAATATGTAGTTTTACTGGGCTGGGATGAGAGAATCCATCGAAGCATGGTGTGGGGATTGTAGTTCTTGTGTGGTAAGAAGAATGGCTGGCACCAGTCAGAAAGCCCCATTACAGCCAATAATCAACCGCCAGCCGCTAGAACTCATTGCTCTAGATCCTGTCAAACTCACACCAAGCAGGAATAAATACATTAGCCCACCATCCCACCCAAAGAGCAACTTCTGCTGCGCAGCTGGCTTTCTAGGCAGCAGCGCTATTGTGATGTCAGCGGGGGCATTGTGACAAGCCAGTGTTCCGTCTCTTCATGTTGTGCACTGTTCAAATGGAAAATACATCAACAGACAGACTATAGAAAAGTTTACTAACAAAGGTTAGAGAGGGGCTTTCTCAGAGGGCTTTTTACAGTTTGTCTATTCCCAATTAGCCGTTTAAGTATGCTTAATGAAAGTCCTAATTCTTTCATAGGCCGCCCATTCTTAGTATTTGACATTCCTTATATTGCGGTATCAGGCTTCGCAGCAGGTTGCAAAACATTCATCACCCATGACTGTCCCCAATTGGGCTCAGAAGCTAAATGTCTATCATGACCTCTCTTTTTGAAAGTCCAAGAGCAAGCAAACTCTTCCTCCAAGAGAGGGAGCCAACAGATCACTAAAGACATCATCATTGCTCAAAGAAAACACCGAAAAACAATGCATGGTAGGAAAAAACATGGAACCTTTAATTGGAGTGGAATCTGATAGACAGCACCTGATGCCTAATCTGCATCCTCTAACACCTGCAGTCACTGCAGCAGCTGAATCTAATGTGTCCAAAAGGGATCTATTTTATTTAATTGCAAATGATCTAGATAAGACTGAGAACAAGATACTGCACGGGACATAGCAGGGTTGGTCAAGTTGAGTGGAGATGAGTTTGTTATTTGGCGCAGCTTTTGGATGAATAAAGCAAGTAAAAGGTGTGAAAGATAAAAAAATCTTAATTGGGTCACTGTGTGATTATGCGTCACAAAATGGTGTGGGACTGGTAATAGAATCTGCTTACAATGTATTGTTGACTTGTGCTTAGCTCAAAGAAAGGGAATCTTTCTGGATATGTACTCTGGGCACATTAGAACCCAAGGGCTTAAACCGTGAATATGAAGTACAGACTTGATTCATTGGGTAGTGCACCATGTCACCATGTGTCCAATTGCATTGTCCAATGGTTCACAATGGTTATGCGTTTTCATTGGATGGATAGTCGAAGCCATGTTTTTTTCCTTTCTCTTGGGTTTGTTGTGTGAGCAGCCTATAGGATTAAGTTAGTTACCGCAGACAGTGGATTTAGCTTCCTTTCTTTGGTCTAGTGATAGATTGATTGTTTGGTCTATGAGCTGTTATGGGTTTGAATCCAGGTGAATGCCCATGGGCTGCTTATGACTGTGTGAAATATGTAGTTTTACTGGGCTGGGATGAGAGAATCTGTCGCGGGCGGAGGAGGGGACGCTGTGCTCTCCCACTGCTCGGGTCCGTCTGCCGCTGCTGCTGCGGCCTGCTGGTGCTCGGTGGCTCGAGCGATGGGCCGGATCCCGGGGACTCGAGCGGCGCTCCTCGCCCGTGAGTGAAAGGGGTTTGGTTTTTGCGATAGTTTATTGTCCGTGACGCCACCCACGGTTGTGGTGATTGTAGGGACACCACCGCTGCTCTGTATGGGAATCCCGGGAGCGGTGACAGGGAGCAGCAAAGTTGTTAGTTCTCCACTCCGTGGGTAGGGGGTTGATTGTCCCGGGGCCCAGTGATGAGTTGGGGGATGAGGGATGGCGGGGCCGGTGCAGGGCTTGGTGGGGTGCAGGGACGCAGGGGCAGCGCTGTGCCTCACGGCACTGTGGTACTCACTCAGCCTGAGACGGTGACACAGTTCTCGGTAAAACACACGGCTGTAAAGACGGTTCCCACGGACGGCTGCTGTTGCTTTTCCCCGGTAGTTGACGGTGACGGTCCCTTTTCCTGCACCTAAGTCTATGTTGGTAGCTTTGGGTTCCTACCTGTAACCCGCTCCCCGGCTTGGATATGTGCCGGAGGAGCCCCTCTTTGCCCGCAGGCACTGGCCCTGAGAAACTGGTGCCTTGGCGGTGGCGGTGTCTCTCTCTAACGTTTGGACTGTTGCCTTCAATCGGGACTTGGTTGTTGGGAGACCCAGAGGTCCCCTTCACTGACGGATTTGGCAAATTCACGGCGACTCCTAGCCTTGCCGGGATCCGAAAGGCCCCTGCCAATGGTGCTGGCTTCTCTTCGTATACCGCTCCGGTACCGCCGGGCCACCACCCAACCACGGTCCTTTCGGCAACCTCCAAGCAGCCTCTCCTGCAGATGGTCACTGCCGTCTGCTAACCTTGCTGTTCTCAGTCCGGGGCACACACCCAGACCAACTTCAGGCTTTCTCAACTGTCACTTTCTCTGTCACTACTCTCACTGTCCTCCTTCTCCTTCCTCTCTTGCTCCTCTACCACTTCACTGTTTACTCCTTCACTTCCCTAGCTTGACTCTCCTCTCACTTCCTCCTCCAAACTCTAACTGCCTGGTTTTCCCGCCTCCAGGGCTGTGAACTCCTCGGTGGGTGGTGCCAACCGCCTGGCCCACCCCCTGTTGTGGACATCAGCCCCTGGAGGAAGGCAACAAGGATTTTTGTGTAGCTTTGGTGTACCTATCCGGGGTGTAGGGTGTGGTGGTGTCATGAACTGTGACCCCTGGCTTGCCCAGGGCATCACATTCCCCCTTAGCAAAATGCAGATCGTCCGCGGGCTGCCCATCCAACACCGTTTTTTTTTTTCTGAAAAAAAGATAAAAACAGAACAAGCATAATAACTTCATCCCACAGCGGGAGGCACTTTTTCTTAAACGTTACGGAACATTAAAACGGTTGCTGCTGCCACTCTCTCCCACCCAAGTAACCTGGCCCTGATGCTGCCTCTAATAAACAGGCAGCACCCCTTGACCCCAGTCCTGAACCAGTTACCCGAGCGGGATCTGTCCTTCCCCTCCAGAGGGTAGCCACCGGTTCTGGTGGTGGCTGGGCCCCAGCCTGCTCTACTGCGGGCCCTCCCTCCAACCTGCCTCTCCGGAGGCGGTAACGGTTAGCTGCAACGGAAACATTTTTATTTACAAGCCACTTAACGTTTGTGGTTGCCCTGCAAGTTCTCGGGCCTGTTCATAGAGAGTTCCCTGTGCAAAACATTGTGGAAGGTCCCCACGGGGACAGCAATGCCGGCAACGGCCGGTTCCAATCACGGTTGACAACCAGCTGAGGCTTCGGTTGATTACTTTCGTTTTATCTCAAAACTTTCAAAACTTTCAAACTTTTAAACACACACAGCTTTTGTCCCAACGGGGACGGTGCAACGGTGCTCCGCTGCCATCACTCGGAGTCCTCAGCATCACCTGAGGGAGGGGGCTCGGCGCTCACACGGGACTCCTGGCTGCCCCTTAACTTGGCATCCAGCGCGAACCACCCCCTCTCCCCACAGTGCCGGGTGTACTGGACTATGTCGCCCAGCATCAGGTTACGACCGGGGTGCTCCTCTGGCAGGTGAGCATTCACATCCCGCCAGGCTATAAACACTTCGGCCTCCAGGCCCGGTTCATAAATAAATCCATAGCCCCGGCGGACATCAAACCGCCTCACCTGCCCTTCATACAGCGGGCCCCGGACCCGGAAGGTAGCTTGTCTCAGGCTCTCTTTCTCCCGGATCGCACGGGCCACCAGCTCTGCCTTCTTTCTTTCTCTCTCACCGATTTCCAGGCCCAGCGGTACAGGCTCCCTGTCCCAATACGGCGCTGCTGCGAGCTCCTGCGCACGGGTCGGGCCCCGCGGGACATTTTGGACGCTGCCCACTGTTAGGGATCTGGGCAGCAGGTCCCGCGGTGTCTTGGCCTTGGACGCCGCCTTACAGCGGCAACCCGGCGCAACCTCAGCCGAGGTGTGGGGGATGGGCACAGGGGCTTTCCTCTCCTGGGCCTTCGGCACGGAGCGGGCTGTCGGCTCCGGCTCGGGGGACTTCTCGGGGGATGCCTCCGGTTCAGACTTCGGGGCTTTCCACGGCAGCACCTCCGGCTTGCTACGGGCTCCGGCTACAGGTCGGCCCGCCGGGGCGGGCATGCTGGGTATCGCTACCGATGGCGGTGGCAGCGGGCCTAGTGTCGGGGTCACGGCTTCCGAGACGGGTGGCGAGGGAGGTAACAGGGCGAGAGGGTTTAGACCGGGTCCCGCAGCCACGATGACCGGCCCTTCAAAGGCATCGGGGCGTGGGTCACTCACGCTCCCTTCCTCAGCTTCCTCCTCGCGTCTCCGCACGGTTGCTATCACGTCTGCCATGTCGGTCTCCCACTCCTCCATGAGGAGCTGCATTTTGACCTGCAGCCTCTAGTAGAGCTGCGCGGTCCGGATCTCCACCCACGCCGCGGTTCCCGGCGCGGGGGCTACGGTGCTTCGGGACGGCATCCACATGCTGCTGGCGGCTCCTTCCAGGAACAAGATGGCTGCAGAGTCCTGGCGTCCCTGCTTTTATAGCCGCGGCTACATGCGACCAGTCGCCATTTCATCCCCCTTAGCCTCTTTCCGGCCCCTCCTCTATCGGGGCGGGGTTTTGGCCTTCGCGCCTCTGCTACTCGAGAAGACGCTCGAGCGGGAACTCTTCGCGCCAAAGATGGCGGCTTCTGGAATTTTCCAGCCGGACACCTCCGGTGGTCACAAGGCGCACCTCTACCCAACGGCAGAGCGGTAAGATCCTGTTCGTGACGCCAAGTTGTCGCGGGCGGAGGAGGGGACGCTGCGCTCTCCCACTGCTCGGGTCCGTCTGCCGCTGCTGCTGCAGCCTGCTGGTGCTCGGTGGCTCAAGCGATGGGCCGGATCCCGGGGACTCGAGTGGCGCTCCTCGCCCGTGAATGAAAGGGGTTTGGTTTTTGGGATAGTTTATTGTCCGTGACGCCACCCACGGTTGTGGTGATTGTAGGGACACCACCGCTGCTCTGTATGGGAATCCCGGGAGCGGTGACAGGGAGCAGCAAAGTTGTTAGTTCTCCACTCCGTGGGTAGGGGGTTGGTTGTCCCGGGGCCCAGTGATGAGTTGGGGGATGAGTGATGGCGGGGCCGGTGCAGGGCTTGGTGGGGTGCAGGGACGCAGGGGCAGCGCTGTGCCTCACGGCACTGTGGTACTCACTCAGCCTGAGACGGTGACACAGTTCTCGGTAAAACACACGGCTGGAAAGACGGTATCCACGGACGGCTGCTGTTGCTTTTCCCCGGTAGTTGACGGTGATGGTCCCTTTTCCTGCACCTAAGTCTATGTTGGTAGCGATGGGTTCCTACCCGTAACCCGCTCCCCGGCTTGGATATGTGTCGGAGGAGCCCCTCTTTGCCCGCAGGCGCTGGCCCTGAGAAACTGGTGCCTTGGCGGTTGCGGTGTCTCTCTCTAACGGTTGGACTGTTGCCTTCAATCGGGACTTGGTTGTTGGGAGACCCAGAGGTCCCCTTCACTGACGGATTTGGCAAATTCACGGCGACTCCTAGCCTTGCCGGGATCCGAAAGGCCCCTGCCAATGGTGCTGGCTTCTCTTCGTATACCGCTCCGGTACCGCCGGGCCACCACCCGACCACGGTCCTTTCGGCAACCTCCAAGCAGCCTCTCCTGCAGACGGTCACCGCCGTCTGCTAACCTTGCTGTTCTCAGTCCGGGGCACACACCCGGACCAACTTCAGGCTTTCTCAACTGTCACTTTCTCTGTCACTACTCTCACTGTCATCCTTCTCCTTCCTCTCTTGCTCCTCTACCACTTCACTGTTTACACCTTCACTTCCCTAGCTTGACTCTCCTCTCACTTCCTCCTCCAAACTCTAACTGCCTGGTTTTCCCGCCTCCAGGGCTGGAGGAAGGCAACAAGGATTTTTGTGTACCTTTGGTGTACCTATCCGGGGTGTAGGGTGTGGTGGTGTCATATAATGGGGATAGGGGAAAATATGTGTAACTGGGTTAAAAACTGGTTCAGTGATAGGAAACAAAGGGTGGTTATTAATGGTACGTACTCGGACTTGGTCTCAGTTCATAGTGGGGTACCACAGGGGTCAATATTGGGCCCGCTTCTTTTCAACATATTTATAAATGACCTTGTTTGGGGCATGCGGAGTAGAATTTCAATATTTGCAGATGATACTAAACTCTGCAGGGTAATCCATACAGAGGAGGATAATTTTATATTACAGGGGGATTTATGTAAATTGGAGGATTGGGCTGAGAAGTGGCAATTGAAGTTTAATGTAGATAAATGTAAGGTCATGCACTTGGGTAGAGGAAATAACATTTATGATTATGTACTTAATTGTAGAACACTGGGTAAAACAGACACAGAAAAAGACTTGGGTGTATGGGTGGATGGTAAACTTCACTTTAGTGGACAGTGTCAGGCAACTGCTGCCAGGGCTAATAAAAATAATAGGATGTATTAAAAGAGGTATAAGTGTTCATTAAAAAAAATAGTTCTACCTCTGTACAAGTCACTAGTGCGACCGCACTTAGAATACTGTGTACAATTCTGGTCACCGATATATAAGAAGGACATAGCTGAACTGGAGAGGGTGCAGAGAAGAGTGACCAAGATTATTAGAGGAATGGGAGGGCTGCAATACCAAGACAGGTTATTAAACTTGGGGTTATTTAGTTTGGAAAAACGAAGGCTTAGGTGGGATCTAATCACAATGTATAAATATATGAGGGGACAGTACAGAGACCTTTCCAAAGATCTTTTTACACCTAGGCCTGCGACTGGAACACGGGGGCATCCGCTACGTCTTGAGGAAAGAAGGTTTAATCATAATCACAGACGAGGATTCTTTACTGTACGAGCAGTGAGACTATGGAACTCTCTGCCGCATGATGTTGTAATGAGTGATTCACTACTAACATTTAAGCAGAGCCTGGATGCCTTTCTTGAAAAATTTAATATTACCAGTTATGTATATTAGATTTTATGACAGGCTATTGATCCAGGGAACTAGTCTGATTGCCGGATGTGGAGTCAGGAAGGAAATTTTTTCCCCATTGGAACTTGTTTGCCACATTGGGGTTTTTTTTTGCCTTCCTCTGGATCAACATGTTAGGCTACGGGTTGAACTAGATGGACTTAGAGTCTCCCTTCAACCTTAAAAACTATGATACTATTGTAATGGGATCAACAATTCAGACTGCATCATTAATGTAGAAATGGATTTGAATACTGTTTCAGCAATTGCCCACAAGGGGGCAGTGTCAGACTGTGCAATCACAAACACAGAGCTGGGAAATCCCCTACTGCAGCTTGTGTGTGAAAACCAGGAAGAAAAAAAGTGCGGGAAGGTTGTTCAGCTCCAAAGCTCAGCCAGAGGAGAGCTGCGTGTGGTCTCCCTGAACAGAGGGCTCTTTTGCCACCGGAGTCTTGGAGAAATCACCCTGTGGAAGTGGTTTCTGCCATTCCCGGTCTGCAGGACTTTGTTTTCACCAAGGATCTAACCGGACTGCAGAGCATTCCAACCAGAGTGTAAGTGCAGGGGCTGTGATCTCCCTTCTTCTGTTCGGCGTGCCCCGGGACTAAAAGACTGAGTAGAATCCGTTACCAGCGGGGGAAGATCAAAGGAAAAGACCGAGGAGCTGCACCGGGACCCATCATCGTGAGACTCCAGGCCTGCGACGGGGGAGCGGCATCTTCTTCCGGGATAGACTGGTACGTGATTGTAGGGAAAGTTAGGGAAAGTTGCCGCCATTTCTTTGTTGTTGTTTTTCCTTTCTTCTTGCTGCGTACCCGGAAAAAGTGAAAATCCAGGGACTCCACTATACTCATGTGCGCAGATAGTTCGGTTGATTGTATTATAAATATGTTTGCTAGTAAAGAAATGTTACTACCGGTAAAATCTGAGTATGGGGATTTTGTTGGAATAGAGCATACACACACACCCGCGGCCCTACCACCGGTCGCTTCATGTGGCGTAGTCGGCAGGATGTGTGACCAACAAAATCATCCCCCGGTAGTAACTTATAACCGGAAAGCTCCCCCGCCGTCTATTGTCAATCAGGTGAGGAAGTTTGACGGACGGAACTATCCTGTAACTGAATGGACTGAACAACTCAAGATAGTGGGGGAAATGTATAACACTGATCCTAAGACCTTAGCAGAAATGGCCATGCTAACATTAGAAGGGGAAGCGTGGACGACAGTCAGGCTGGAGACGGTTAGGGGCCAGCGTACGTTGGATGACTTGGTGCGGGTGCTGGAGAACACCTATGGGCCGACCACATATGCAGGAACATTGCGCTATATGTTCTTCCGGCGTACTCAACTCGAGTCGGAGGACATTCCTCAATATGCCAATGCCCTTCAAGTGCTACTAGAACAAGTCGGTAGAAACGAAGAACAGATAGCTAGTACGGGTACCCGTGACCTGGTGTTGAGAGATCAGTTCGTGACCGGATTGAGAGACCCGTACCTTAACCGCTCATTGCAAGATCTACTCCGGATAAATCCGGCCTTTACGTTCGCTGAGGCCAAACAAGAAGCTATAGAACGTTCAAGGGGACCTGTCGTGGAGACACAGATATATACCGCGGCTTGCAGGTCCATATCTGGTATCAGGACTCCGAACAGCAACACGGAAGAACTGAAACAGATGGTGGCAGAGTTGCAGAAACAGGTGTTACAGCTCACCTTAGACCAACAGGCGGGCCGGCAAGCGAGACAACAACCCAGCCGGCCGATGGGAAGATGCTGGACATGCGGCGATCCCCGCCATAGAGCCAACCGTTGCCCCCAGAACTTTCAAGCTCCTCCACAGTCCGATCTACCAGAACCAGCAAGTCATGTCCCACAACAGTGGCCGCCTTTAAACTAGACGCCCCTGCCAAAGAGGCTCACTCGGCAGGGGATGCCAAAGAGAGGGGTGTAGGAAAACAGAGCCAGCCACGGAACAAACTTGCATCAAATAGCCCCACCATGGAAGTATTACTGGAAGGGATCGCCGTACAAGGGTTAATGGATACTGGGTCTCAGGTATCCACCATCTCCGAGCAGTTCTACGAAGAATGTCTAAAGCCGCGGGTGGCCTATGACCCTGATACCGCCATCAAGATCAAAGCAGCCAATAATCTACCCATTCCGGTGACGGGAGTTGCCTGGATGAACACCGAAATCTGTGACCAAGATCTCGGGAAGAGAGGGATAATCGTGGTCAGGGAAGGCTTTGGATCAGAAACGCCCATGATTATTGGGATGAACATCTTGAAAGACCTGAATCTGGTGTTGTTTACCAAGAAGGGGCCCAAGTACTGGCAAGAAGTGACCGCACATAGGGCCACCCGCCGTGCCTTTCAGCAAGTGGGCCAAAGCTGCAACCTCCAGCGAATGACAGAAGAACAACTGCCGCTGGCCACGATCACCGTACCCCGCCATACTAGGATCACCTTACCAGCTGGGAAAGAGACAGTTATCTCACTACCCCTTAGCACCATGAGACAACTTGAAGGCGTGGAGGTGCTGATTGAGCCGCGCTCCCCGAAGGAAGGGAAGCTGATTCCACTAGTCGCTCGAACTCTAGCAGTAGTGAGAAAGGGAAGAATTCCTGTCAGGCTGGGCAACACGGCTAACGTGAGCGTTGACCTAGAAGCCGGGACACAGCTCGCCCGAGTCTACGCTCTAACCGAAGAGGTGAACCCTATGAGCCCCCTCCAGTTTGTACCGTCTACAGAGGGAGATTGGACAGCGACGGTCTCTGCCATGGTCGCTGTCGCGGGTGACACCAACGCGGGGCGAGAACTACGAGAGAAGTGTCAGTTGGACGTATCCCAATACTCCAAACGGGAGGTGTCCCAGGTGGAAGAGCTACTTCAAGAGCATCAGGCGTCCTTTGCCCGGCATGACACCGACTTTGGGTGCACCACCAGTATCAAGCACGAAATCCCCACCGGTGACACTGCTCCTATCCGTGAAAGGTACCGCCAAATTCCTCCCCAGCAATACCAAGAAGTGAAAAATCTCCTGAATTCCATGTTACACGCGGGAGTGGTACGAGAAAGCCAGAGCCCCTGGGCGGCACCGGTAGTGTTAGTCAAGAAGAAGGACGGATCCCTGAGATTCTGTGTGGACTACCGCCGTTTGAATGCTTGCACCATCCGGGACTCGTACCCTTTGCCAAGGATCGAAGAATCCCTGACAGCCCTGAAGAAAGCCAAATACTTCTCTTCGTTGGATCTGGCCAGCGGATATTGGCAGGTACCTATGCATGAGAAAGATAGAGAGAAGACTGCTTTCATCTTACCCATGGGCCTGTACGAGTTCGACCGGATGCCCTTTGGTCTGAACAACGCGCCGGGGACTTTCCAGCGGCTGATGGAGTGCTGCTTGGGAGACTTCAACTTCGACTTCACCCTCATCTACCTGGACGACATTGTAGTCTATTCGGCCACATTTGAAGAACACCTACAGCAGCTGGGCCGTGTGTTCAGTAGGTTGAGAGAACATGGCCTGAAGTTGAAACCCAGCAAGTGCCGTCTTCTGCAGCCCGAGATCAATTACCTGGGCCACCGGATCTCAGCCGAAGGTGTCCAGCCATCTTCAGAGAAGATAGCCGCCGTACGGGATTGGCCGCAGCCCACAAACGTCAAGGAGGTTAGGGCTTTCCTGGGGTTGGCCGGCTACTACCGCCGGTTCGTCAAAAACTTCGCCCGACTTGCTGCACCCTTGCATGACCTGCTTCGAGGGACCACCAACAGCCCCAGAGGACGACCCATCAGCTGGGGACCCAGCCAGGAAGAGTCCTTCCAAGCCCTAAAGGGTGTCTTAACGTCTCCCCCCATCCTGGCATATGCGGACTACAACCTGCCCTTTCAACTACACACCGATGCCAGTCTACAGGGTCTAGGGGCAGTACTCTCACAGGTACAAGAAGGCAAGGAACGGGTCATAGCCTATGCCAGTCGGTCCCTACATGAGGGCGAGAAGAACCCCACCAATTATAGCTCGTTCTGGCTGGAGCTGTTGGCCCTAACGTGGGCTATGGCGGAGAAATTTGCAGGGTACCTCACGGGGACCGAAGTACTAGTCCTGACCGATAACAACCCATTGGCCCACTTAGAAAATGCGAAGCTCGGAGTCATGGAGCAGCGTTGGATGGCTCGGCTCTCCAAGTTCAATTACAAGATCAAATATAGGGCTGGAGCTGAGAATCAAAATGCGGACAGCCTGTCTAGAGTGTCATACCCCTTACTCAACCGAGACCGGGATGAAGAATTAGAAGGGGACGAGACGCCTGACTTTGCAAAGCTCGCTCAACAGATGGTGGATTACCGCCAGTTCGTTGTGGGCAAAGCTGGAACTCCAGTGGGAGTCGCCTTGCCACCCCAGGAGTGGTGCAGGATCCAGGACCAGAACCCTGAATGGGCTCTACTCAAACAATGGGTGAAGCGGCAGCAGAAGCCTCCCGCCGATATACGGGCACGACTGTCTACCGGGACCTTGACCCTGCTCAGTCAGTGGGACCGGCTGATTCTGAGAGAAGGAGTGCTATACCGGAAGGTTCTCTTGTCGCACATGCTGGAGGAATGCACACAAGTTGTGGTGCCTGATCAATTGGCCCGTGAGATGGTGGCCAAAGCCCACAAAAGGAATGGACACTTCGGAATAGTCCATCTATTGTCCGGGGCTCCGCAAGCTGGTTGAAGACGTCTGCCAGACCTGTCGCACCTGCGAACTACACAAGTCCCCTGAGCAGCGTGTACCTGTTCAGACAATTAAAACATCCAGGCGCCTTGAGCTTTTGATGGTGGACTATCTGCTGATTGGGCGGCGAGCAGTGGCTATCAGTACTGTCTAGTCATGGTGGATCACTTCACAAAATTCGCTGTCGCTGTCGCTACCAAAGACCAGATGGCTGAATCGGCTGCTCGGGCCATCTGTCGACAGTTCATCCACGTCTACGGGTGCCCGGAGAGGTTGCACTCCGACCAGGGGGCTTGTTTCGAAGGCCGAGTCATCGAAGAGCTGCATCGGATGTATGGGATCCAGAAGTCGAGGACCACTCCTTACCACCCACAAGGGAACGGTGCATGTGAACGCTTCAACCGGACCCTACTCCAGCTGATCCGCACCTTGGCCGATGATAAGAAAGACCAATGGCCCCAATTCCTTCCTGATCTAGTATGGGCCTACAACAACCAGGTCCACTCTGTGACTGGCTACACCCCACACACCCTTCTCTTTGGCCGCCCCGGAAAAGGGGTCCATGACCTGAACCTATTCCGCCCTGGAGATGATGTCTGCCATAACTACCCCTCCTGGCTAAATGCTCACCGACAGAAGATGGAGACTGTACACCGGCTGGTGAGCCAACAAATCCGGGGCCAGATACATGCTGACCCACTCCCCGTGCAAGAGCAGCCCTTGAAGTTGGGACAGCTAGTCCTGCTCCGTATCAAGAAGCCCCAAGGGAAACTTCGAGCCAAGTGGGAGACTGAGGTCTACCGGGTAATCGAACGCCCCTACCCCAACGGGCGTGTATACCGAGTGCGGGGTGAAGACAGTCGCAGCATCCGCACTGTGCACCGAAATATGTTGCGTCCCTGCCGATCCCAGCCTGACTCCCCTACCACAGTACCCGGAGGGGGTGACGCTACCAACACGACTGACGTCACGGACGTTTCCCAGCATAGTGATCACATTGACTCTGAGATCGGTGACCCACCTACACAACCCAGTTCTTCCCCTGGAGTGCTGACTGAAGTGGGGCGTAAAGACAGTGACAGGGAGGGGAACAACCGACCCTTGAGACGCACTGACCGCACCACTGCTGGGATCCCGCCCGGGCGGTCTTACAGGGACCAGTATGTATGGCCCACTTCTCAACCAACCCCTGTGACATCTGCAGTCATCGCTGCCTGGGAACCGACGGTAGTTGACAGGGACTGCCAACCTTTAAGTGGGGGGGTATGTAATGGGATCAACAATTCAGACTGCATCATTAATGTAGAAATGGATTTGAATACTGTTTCAGCAATTGCCCACAAGGGGGCAGTGTCAGACTGTGCAATCACAAACACAGAGCTGGGAAATCCCCTACTGCAGCTTGTGTGTGAAAACCAGGAAGAAAAAAAGTGCGGGAAGGTTGTTCAGCTCCAGAGCTCAGCCAGAGGAGAGCTGCGTGTGGTCTCCCTGAACAGAGGGCTCTTTTGCCACCGGAGTCTTGGAGAAATCACCCTGTGGAAGTGGTTTCTGCCATTCCCGGTCTGCAGGACTTTGTTTTCACCAAGGATCTAACCGGACTGCAGAGCATTGCAACCAGAGTGTGAGTGCAGGGGCTGTGATCTCCCTTCTTCTGTTCGGCGTGCCCCGGGACTAAAAGACTGACTAGAATCCGTTACCAGCGGGGGAAGATCAAAGGAAAAGACCGAGGAGCTGCACCGGGACCCATCATCGTGAGACTCCAGGCCTGCGACGTGGGAGCGGCATCTTCTTCCGGGATAGACTGGTACGTGATTGTAGGGAAAGTTAGGGAAAGTTGGCACCATTTTTTTGTTGTTGTTTTTCCTTTCTTAAGGCTGCGTACCCGGAAGGAGTGAAAATCCAGGGACTCCACTATACTCATGTGCGCAGATAGTTTGGTTGATTGTATTATAAATATGTTTGCTAGTAAAGAAATGTTACTACCGGTAAAATCTGAGTATGGGGATTTTGTTGGAATAGAGCATACACACACACCCGCGGCCCTACCACCGGTCGCTTCACTATGATACTATGATACTATGACCTGTGACCCCTGGCTTGCCCAGGGCGTCACAAATCCATCAAAGCATGGTGTAGGGATTGTGGTTCCTGTGTGCTAAGAAGAAAGGCTGGCACCAGCCAGAAAGCCCCATTACAGCCAATAATCACATAACTTTTTCAACCTGTCATCATATGGGAGACCTTCCATTCCTTGTAGTAGTCTAGTTGCCCGCCTTTGAACTGACTCTAACTTCTGAATGTCCTTTTTAAAATGTGGAGCCCAAAACTGGTTCCCATATTCCAGATGTGGCCTTACAAGTGATTTATAGAGGTGTAACAATACGTAGGGATCACGGGATCTAATCTCCCTTTTTATACACCCTAAAATCTTGTTTGCTTTAGAATAAACAATAACATCATCTAGGTATAGCAGTACCGTTTTAAAGTTACGGTGTCCCAAGCAGCATTCCATCAGCCTCTGGAAGGTTCCTGGCGCATTGCACAGCTCGAAGGGCATGCTTTTGAACTCGCAGAGATTCATCGGGGTGGCGAAGGCGGTCTTCTCCCGGTCTGCCTCAGCAACGGACACTTGCCAATAGCGACTAGTGAGATCAAGGGTAGAAAAATAATTTGCAGTTCTCAATGCAGCTAGCGATTCCTCAATACGGTAGAGTGGTGCCGTCCTTCTTCTTTAACAGGACCAACGGAGCTGCCCAAAGGCTACAACTGTCACGGATAACCCCAGCCGCCTTCATGTTGCTCAACATGTCCTTGGTACACTGGTAATGTGAAGGTGGTATTGGCTTATAGCTCTCTTTGATGGGTGGGTGTGCACCTGTGGGGATGTAGTGTTGGACCCCGGAAGCACAGGCAGCGTGAGAGCTGCGGAGGCTGGTAACTAAGGTAAATATCGGGTAACCACCTTGGTTACCCTGGCTACAGCTTACCGCAGCTGCCAGATGCTGGCTCCTGCTCCATGTTCGCTTCATTTCGTCGCTCTCTCGCTGTCACACACAGCGATCTGTGCGTCACAGCGGGAGAGCGCCTTTGAAGAAAACGAACCAGGGCTGTGTGTAACGAGCAGCGATCTCACAGCAGGGGCCAGATCGCTGCTCAGTGTCACACAGCGAGATCGCTAATGAGGTCACTGTTGCATCACCAAAACCGTGACGTAGCAGCGATTTCGGTAGCGATCTTGCTATGTGTGAAGCACCCCTTAGTTACTGCAGGCAGTGGATTTAGCTTCCTGTCTTTGGTCTAGTGATAGATTGATTGTTTGGTCTATGAGCTGTTATGGGTTTGAATCCAGGTGAATGCCCATGGGCTGCTTATGACTGTGTGAAATATGTAGTTTTACTGGGCTGGGATGAGAGAATCCATCGAAGCATGGTGTAGGGATTGTGGTTCCTGTGTGCTAAGAAGAAAGACTGGCACCAGCTAGAAAGCCCCATTACAGCCAATAATCACTTAATAACTTTTTCAACCTGTCATCATATGGGATACCTTCCATTCCTTGTAGTAGTCTAGTTGCCCGCCTTTGAACTGACTCTAACTTCTGAATGTCCTTTTTAAAATGTGGAGCCCAAAACTGGTTCCCATATTCCAGATGTGGCCTTACAAGTGCAGTATGAGAAAATGTCGCATTGCACTCAGCTCCATGTAAGACAATGCTGCAGCTCAGATCTGCGAGTTTTTCCTCAACTCTAACAGGACTGATGAAAGAATGCAGCATGCTGCAATTGTCTATGAGTCTCTCATCACTCGCACCCATACAAGTCTATGGGTGCGAGTGAAACATCTATGGGTGCGAGTGAAACATTGGACTGCAACTGCACTTAGATGACGTCCGAGCGAAGTGCGATATACGCACGAGCTTACAATGCAGCAGATGGAAATATCCAGCTCTTCCTCTCCTCCACAGATATGATCTAATCCCATCCTGGGTTCAAATCCCACCAAGGACAACATCTGCAAGGACTTTTTATGTTCTCCCCATGTTTGTGTGGGTTTCCTTCTGGTTCTCCAGTTTACTCTCACACGCCAAAGACATACAGATAGGGAATTTAGATTGTGCGCCGTAATGGGGACAGTGCTGCTGTTGTATGTAAACCACTGCAAACTATTTAGTATGTCCTGCTTCACAACCCCACATAACGCTGACATCACAATAGCGCTGCTGCCTAGAAAGCCAGCTGCGCAGCAGAAGTTGCTCTTTGGGAGGGATGGTGGGCTGATCGCTCTTAAAAGCCAGCGGCCGGGAGATCAGCTGATCGTTCACAAAAGCCGGCCGCCGGGCGATCAGCTGATCTTTCGGCCGCAGAGACAGACATTTATTTTTATGATTAAACACAAGATTTGAGCATGCGCAGTAACATAAGGATTCTGCTGCTCAAAAAATGTTACATGCTGCGTTCCTGCCACCCGACGCTCAGTCGTTCCACAACTGATCAGACAGGCGGCGGATGCAACGCAAGGGCATAAGTTGCAATCTGCCGCTCATACAAATCTATGGGAAACAACGGAATCTGCCAAATGTATTGCGTTGTTTATTACAGTGGCAGATTGTGACTGATCATAAACAGAAATGACATCCTAGCCTTATGGTCAAAGTACAGACTGAACATGGGTCAGTCAACATTTCCATAGGTATAGTTAGGTCCATAAATATTAGAACAATGACCAAGTGTGGTGACGATTATCTCGAGAGTGCAAAGTAGCCAAATGAAACTTTTACTGGATTTCCACTTACTTTATCAAATCTCATTTCCACCACACAGGACAAGTTTGCATCTGTTATAGTTTTGGAGAAAATTGTGGTCATTTCATTTATGCGCGAATGTGTTCAGATTGCTATTATATTGCATTTGGCACATGGTGACGATTATCTCGAGAGTGCAAAGTAGCCAAATGAAACTTTTACTGGATTTCCACTTACTTTATCAAATCTCATCACCACACAGGACAAGTTTGCATCTGTTATAGTTTTGGAGAAAATTGTGGTCATTTCATTTATGCGCGAATGTGTTCAGATTGCTATTATATTGCATTTGGCACATGGTGACGATTATCTCGAGAGTGCAAAGTAGCCAAATGAAACTTTTACTGGATTTCCACTTACTTTATCAAATCTCATCTCCACCACACAGGACAAGTTTGCATCTGTTATAGTTTTGGAGAAAATTGTGGTCATTTCATTTATGCGCGAATGTGTTCAGATTGCTTTTCTATTGCATTTGGCACATGGTGACGATTATCTCGAGAGTGCAAAGTAGCCAAATGAAACTTTTACTGGATTTCCACTTATTTTATCAAATCTCATCTCCACCACACAGGACAAGTTTGTATCTGTTATAGTTTTGGAGAAAATTGTGGTCATTTCATTTATGCGCGAAATGTGCTCAGATTGCTTTTATATTGCATTTGGCACATGGTGACGATTATCTCGAGAGTGCAAAGTAGCCAAATGAAACTTTTACTGGATTTCCACTTACTTTATCAAATCTCTTCTCCACCACACAGGACAAGTTTGCATCTGTTATAGTTTTGGAGAAAATTGTGGTCATTTCATTTATGCGCGAATGTGTTCAGATTGCTATTATATTGCATTTGGCACATGGTGACGATTATCTCGAGAGTGCAAAGTAGCCAAATGAAACTTTTACTGGATTTCCACTTACTTTATCAAATCTCATCTCCACCACACAGGACAAGTTTGCATCTGTTATAGTTTTGGAGAAAATTGTGGTCATTTCATTTATGCGCGAATGTGTTCAGATTGCTATTATATTGCATTTGGCACATGGTGACGATTATCTCGAGAGTGCAAAGTAGCCAAATGAAACTTTTACTGGATTTCCACTTACTTTATCAAATCTCATCTCCACCACACAGGACAAGTTTGCATCTGTTATAGTTTTGGAGAAAATTGTGGTCATTTCATTTATGCGCGAATGTGTTCAGATTGCTATTATATTGCATTTGGCACATGGTGACGATTATCTCGAGAGTGCAAAGTAGCCAAATGAAACTTTTACTGGATTTCCACTTACTTTATCAAATCTCATCTCCACCACACAGGACAAGTTTGCATCTGTTATAGTTTTGGAGAAAATTGTGGTCATTTCATTTATGCGCGAATGTGTTCAGATTGCTATTATATAGCATTTGGCACATGGTGACGATTATCTCGAGAGTGCAAAGTAGCCAAATGAAACTTTTACTGGATTTCCACTTACTTTATCAAATCTCATCTCCACCACACAGGACAAGTTTGCATCTGTTATAGTTTTGGAGAAAATTGTGGTCATTTCATTTATGCGCGAATGTGTTCAGATTGCTAATATATTGCATTTGGCACATGGTGACGATTATCTCGAGAGTGCAAAGTAGCCAAATGAAACTTTTACTGGATTATCACTTACTTTATCAAATCTCATCTCCACCACACAGGACAAGTTTGCATCTGTTATAGTTTTGGAGAAAATTGTGGTCATTTCATTTATGCGCGAATGTGTTCAGATTGCTATTATATTGCATTTGGCACATGGTGACGATTATCTCGAGAGTGCAAAGTAGCCAAATGAAACTTTTACTGGATTTCCACTTACTTTATCAAATCTTATCTGCACCACACAGGACAAGTTTGCATCTGTTATAGTTTTGGAGAAAATTGTGGTCATTTCATTTATGCGCGAATGTGTTCAGATTGCCATTATATTGCATTTGGCACATGGTGACGATTATCTCGAGAGTGCAAAGTAGCCAAATGAAACTTTTACTGGATTTCCACTTACTTTATCAAATCTCATCTCCACCACACAGGACAAGTTTGCATCTGTTATGGTTTTGGAGAAAATTGTGGTCATTTCATTTATGCGCGAATGTGTTCAGATTGCTATTATATTGCATTTGGCACATGGTGACGATTATCTCGAGAGTGCAAAGTAGCCAAATAAAACTTTTACTGGATTTCCACTTACTTTATCAAATCTCATCTCCACCACACAGGAAAAGTTTGATTCTGTTATAGTTTTGGAGAAAATTGTGGTCATTTTATTTATGCGCGAATGTGTTCAGATTGCTATTATATTGCATTTAGCACATGGTGACGATTATCTCGAGAGTGCAAAGTAGCCAAATGAAACTTTTACTGGATTTCCACTTACTTTATCAAATCTCATCTCGACCACACAGGACAAGTTTGCATCTGTTATAGTTTTGGAGAAAATTGTGGTCATTTCATTTATGCGCGAATGTGTTCAGATTGCTATTATATTGCATTTGGCACATGGTGACGATTATCTCGAGAGTGCAAAGTAGCCAAATGAAACTTTTACTGGATTTCCACTTACTTTATCAAATCTTATCTGCACCACACAGGACAAGTTTGCATCTGTTATAGTTTTGGAGAAAATTGTGGTCATTTCATTTATGCGCGAATGTGTTCAGATTGCCATTATATTGCATTTGGCACATGGTGACGATTATCTCGAGAGTGCAAAGTAGCCAAATGAAACTTTTACTGGATTTCCACTTACTTTATCAAATCTCATCTCCACCACACAGGACAAGTTTGCATCTGTTATGGTTTTGGAGAAAATTGTGGTCATTTCATTTATGCGCGAATGTGTTCAGATTGCTATTATATTGCATTTGGCACATGGTGACGATTATCTCGAGAGTGCAAAGTAGCCAAATAAAACTTTTACTGGATTTCCACTTACTTTATCAAATCTCATCTCCACCACACAGGACAAGTTTGATTCTGTTATAGTTTTGGAGAAAATTGTGGTCATTTCATTTATGCGCGAATGTGTTCAGATTGCTATTATATTGCATTTAGCACATGGTGACGATTATCTCGAGAGTGCAAAGTAGCCAAATGAAACTTTTACTGGATTTCCACTTACTTTATCAAATCTCATCTCGACCACACAGGACAAGTTTGCATCTGTTATAGTTTTGGAGAAAATTGTGGTCATTTCATTTATGCGCGAATGTGTTCAGATTGCTATTATATTGCATTTAGCACATGGTGACGATTATCTCGAGAGTGCAAAGTAGCCAAATGAAACTTTTACTGGATTTCCACTTACTTTATCAAATCTCATCTCGACCACACAGGACAAGTTTGCATCTGTTATAGTTTTGGAGAAAATTGTGGTCATTTCATTTATGCGCGAATGTGTTCAGATTGCTAGTATATTGCATTTGGCACATGGTGACGATTATCTCGAGAGTGCAAAGTAACCAAATGAAACTTTTACTGGATTTCCACTTACTTTATCAAATCTCATCTCCACCACACAGGACAAGTTTGCATCTGTTATAGTTTTGGAGAAAATTGTGGTCATTTCATTTATGCGCGAATGTGTTCAGATTGCTATTATATTGCATTTGGCACATGGTGACGATTATCTCGAGAGTGCAAAGTAGCCAAATGAAACTTTTACTGGATTTCCACTTACTTTATCAAATCTCATCTCCACCACACAGGACAAGTTTGCATCTGTTATAGTTTTGGAGAAAATTGTGGTCATTTCATTTATGCGCGAATGTGTTCAGATTGCTAGTATATTGCATTTGGCACATGGTGACGATTATCTCGAGAGTGCAAAGTAGCCAAATGAAACTTTTACTGGATTTCCACTTACTTTATCAAATCTCATCTCCACCACACAGGACAAGTTTGCATCTGTTATAGTTTTGGAGAAAATTGTGGTCATTTCATTTATGCGCGAATGTGTAAAGATTGCTATTATATTGCATTTGGCACATGGTGACGATTATCTGGAGAGTGCAAAGTAGCCAAATGAAACTTTTACTGGATTTCCACTTACTTTATCAAATCTCATCTCCACCACACAGGACAAGTTTGCATCTGTTATAGTTTTGGAGAAAATTGTGGTCATTTCATTTATGCGCGAATGTGTTCAGATTGCTATTATATTGCATTTGGCACATGGTGACGATTATCTCGAGAGTGCAAAGTAGCCAAATGAAACTTTTACTGGATTTCCACTTACTTTATCAAATCTCATCTCGACCACACAGGACAAGTTTGCATCTGTTATAGTTTTGGAGAAAATTGTGGTCATTTCATTTATGCGCGAATGTGTTCAGATTGCTATTATATTGCATTTGGCACATGGTGACGATTATCTCGAGAGTGCAAAGTAGCCAAATGACACTTTTACTGGATTTCCACTTACTTTATCAAATCTCATCTCCACCACACAGGACAAGTTTGCATCTGTTATAGTTTTGGAGAAAATTGTGGTCATTTCATTTATGCGCGAATGTGTTCAGATTGCTATTATATTGCATTTGGCACATGGTGACGATTATCTCGAGAGTGCAAAGTAGCCAAATGAAACTTTTACTGGATTTCCACTTACTTTATCAAATCTCATCTCGACCACACAGGACAAGTTTGCATCTGTTATAGTTTTGGAGAAAATTGTGGTCATTTCATTTATGCGCGAATGTGTTCAGATTGCTATTATATTGCATTTGGCACATGGTGACGATTATCTCGAGAGTGCAAAGTAGCCAAATGAAACTTTTACTGGATTTCCACTTACTTTATCAAATCTCATCTCCACCACACAGGACAAGTTTGCATCTGTTATAGTTTTGGAGAAAATTGTGGTCATTTCATTTATGCGCAAATGTGTTCAGATTGCTATTATATTGCATTTGGCACATGGTGACGATTATCTCGAGAGTGCAAAGTAGCCAAATGAAACTTTTACTGGATTTCCACTTACTTTATCAAATCTCATCTCCACCACACAGGACAAGTTTGCATCTTTTATAGTTTTGGAGAAAATTGTGGTCATTTCATTTATGCGCGAATGTGTTCAGATTGCTATTATATTGCATTTGGCACATGGTGACGATTATCTCGAGAGTGCAAAGTAGCCAAATGAAACTTTTACTGGATTTCCACTTACTTTATCAAATCTCATCTCCACCACACAGGACACGTTTGCATCTGTTATAGTTTTGGAGAAAATTGTGGTCATTTCATTTATGCGCGAATGTGTTCAGATTGCTATTATATTGCATTTGGCACATGGTGACGATTATCTCGAGAGTGCAAAGTAGCCAAATGAAACTTTTACTGGATTTCCACTTACTTTATCAAATCTCATCTCCACCACACAGGACAAGTTTGCATCTGTTATAGTTTTGGAGAAAATTGTGGTCATTTCATTTATGCGCGAATGTGTTCAGATTGCTAGTATATTGCATTTGGCACATGGTGACGATTATCTCGAGAGTGCAAAGTAGCCAAATGAAACTTTTACTGGATTTCCACTTACTTTATTAAATCTCATCTCCACCACACAGGACATGCTTGCATCTGTTATAGTTTTGGAGAAAATTGTGGTCATTTCATTTATGCGCGAATGTGTTCAGATTGCTATTATATTGCATTTGGCACATGGTGACGATTATCTCGAGAGTGCAAAGTAGCCAAATGAAACTTTTACTGGATTTCCACTTACTTTATCAAATCTCATCTCCACCACACAGGACAAGTTTGCATCTGTTATAGTTTTGGAGAAAATTGTGGTCATTTCATTTATGCGCGAATGTGTTCAGATTGCTATTATATTGCATTTGGCACATGGTGACGATTATCTCGAGAGTGCAAAGTAGCCAAATGAAACTTTTACTGGATTTCCACTTACTTTATCAAATCTCATCTCCACCACACAGGACAAGTTTGCATCTGTTATAGTTTTGGAGAAAATTGTGGTCATTTCATTTATGCGCGAATGTGTTCAGATTGCTATTATATTGCATTTGGCACATGGTGACGATTATCTCGAGAGTGCAAAGTAGCCAAATGAAACTTTTACTGGATTTCCACTTACTTTATCAAATCTCACCTCCACCACACAGGACAAGTTTGCATCTGTTATAGTTTTGGAGAAAAATGTGGTCATTTCATTTATGCGCGAATGTGTTCAGATTGCTATTATATTGCATTTGGCACATGGTGACGATTATCTCGAGAGTGCAAAGTAGCCAAATTAAACTTTTACTGGATTTCCACTTACTTTATCAAATCTCATCACCACACAGGACAAGTTTGCATCTGTTATAGTTTTGGAGAAAATTGTGGTCATTTCATTTATGCGCGAATGTGTTCAGATTGCTATTATATTGCATTTGGCACATGGTGACGATTATCTCGAGAGTGCAAAGTAGCCAAATGAAACTTTTACTGGATTTCCACTTACTTTATCAAATCTCATCTCGACCACACAGGACAAGTTTGCATCTGTTATAGTTTTGGAGAAAATTGTGGTCATTTCATTTATGCGCGAATGTGTTCAGATTGCTATTATATTGCATTTGGCACATGGTGACGATTATCTCGAGAGTGCAAAGTAGCCAAATGAAACTTTTACTGGATTTCCACTTACTTTATCAAATCTCATCTCCACCACACAGGACAAGTTTGCATCTGTTATAGTTTTGGAGAAAATTGTGGTCATTTCATTTATGCGCGAATGTGTTCAGATTGCTAGTATATTGCATTTGGCACATGGTGACGATTATCTCGAGAGTGCAAAGTAGCCAAATGAAACTTTTACTGGATTTCCACTTACTTTATCAAATCTCATCTCCACCACACAGGACAAGTTTGCATCTGTTATAGTTTTGGAGAAAATTGTGGTCATTTCATTTATGCGCGAATGTGTTCAGATTGCTATTATATTGCATTTGGCACATGGTGACGATTATCTCGAGAGTGCAAAGTAGCCAAATGAAACTTTTACTGGATTTCCACTTACTTTATCAAATCTCATCTCCACCACACAGGACAAGTTTGCATCTGTTATAGTTTTGGAGAAAATTGTGGTCATTTCATTTATGCGCGAATGTGTTCAGATTGCTATTATATTGCATTTGGCACATGGTGACGATTATCTCGAGAGTGCAAAGTAGCCAAATGAAACTTTTACTGGATTTCCACTTACTTTATTAAATCTCATCTCGACCACACAGGACAAGTTTGCATCTGTTATAGTTTTGGAGAAAATTGTGGTCATTTCATTTATGCGCGAATGTGTTCAGATTGCTATTATATTGCATTTGGCACATGGTGACGATTATCTCGAGATTGCAAAGTAGCCAAATGAAACTTTTACTGGATTTCCACTTACTTTATCAAATCTCATCTCCACCACACAGGACAAGTTTGCATCTGTTATAGTTTTGGAGAAAATTGTGGTCATTTCATTTATGCGCGAATGTGTTCAGATTGCTAGTATATTGCATTTGGCACATGGTGACGATTATCTCGAGAGTGCAAAGTAGCCAAATGAAACTTTTACTGGATTTCCACTTACTTTATCAAATCTCATCTCCACCACACAGGACAAGTTTGCATCTGTTATAGTTTTGGAGAAAATTGTGGTCATTTCATTTATGCGCGAATGTGTTCAGATTGCTATTATATTGCATTTGGCACATGGTGACGATTATCTCGAGAGTGCAAAGTAGCCAAATGAAACTTTTACTGGATTTCCACTTACTTTATCAAATCTCATCTCCACCACACAGGACAAGTTTGCATCTGTTATAGTTTTGGAGAAAATTGTGGTCATTTCATTTATGCGCGAATGTGTTCAGATTGCTATTATAATGCATTTGGCACATGGTGACGATTATCTCGAGAGTGCAAAGTAGCCAAATGAAACTTTTACTGGATTTCCACTTACTTTATCAAATCTCACCTCCACCACACAGGACAAGTTTGCATCTGTTATAGTTTTGGAGAAAAATGTGGTCATTTCATTTATGCGCGAATGTGTTCAGATTGCTATTATATTGCATTTGGCACATGGTGACGATTATCTCGAGAGTGCAAAGTAGCCAAATGAAACTTTTACTGGATTTCCACTTACTTTATCAAATCTCATCTCCACCACACAGGACAAGGTTGCATCTGTTATAGTTTTGGAGAAAATTGTGGTCATTTCATTTATGCGCGAATGTGTTCAGATTGCTATTATATTGCATTTGGCACATGGTGACGCTTATCTCGAGAGTGCAAAGTAGCCAAATGAAACTTTTACTGGATTTCCACTTACTTTATCAAATCTCATCTCCACCACACAGGACAAGTTTGCATCTGTTATAGTTTTGGAGAAAATTGTGGTCATTTCATTTATGCGCGAATGTGTTCAGATTGCTAGTATATTGCATTTGGCACATGGTGACGATTATCTCGAGAGTGCAAAGTAGCCAAATGAAACTCTTACTGGATTTCCACTTACTTTATCAAATCTCATCTCCACCACACAGGACAAGTTTGCATCTGTTATAGTTTTGGAGAAAATTGTGGTCATTTCATTTATGCGCGAATGTGTTCAGATTGCTATTATATTGCATTTGGCACATGGTGACGATTATCTCGAGAGTGCAAAGTAGCCAAATTAAACTTTTACTGGATTTCCACTTACTTTATCAAATCTCATCACCACACAGGACAAGTTTGCATCTGTTATAGTTTTGGAGAAAATTGTGGTCATTTCATTTATGCGCGAATGTGTTCAGATTGCTATTATATTGCATTTGGCACATGGTGACGATTATCTCGAGAGTGCAAAGTAGCCAAATGAAACTTTTACTGGATTTCCACTTACTTTATCAAATCTCATCTCCACCACACAGGACAAGTTTGCATCTGTTATAGTTTTGGAGAAAATTGTGGTCATTTCATTTATGCGCGAATGTGTTCAGATTGCTATTATATTGCATTTGGCACATGGTGACGATTATCTCGAGAGTGCAAAGTAGCCAAATGAAACTTTTACTGGATTTCCACTTACTTTATTAAATCTCATCTCGACCACACAGGACAAGTTTGCATCTGTTATAGTTTTGGAGAAAATTGTGGTCATTTCATTTATGCGCGAATGTGTTCAGATTGCTATTATATTGCATTTGGCACATGGTGACGATTATCTCGAGATTGCAAAGTAGCCAAATGAAACTTTTACTGGATTTCCACTTACTTTATCAAATCTCATCTCCACCACACAGGACAAGTTTGCATCTGTTATAGTTTTGGAGAAAATTGTGGTCATTTCATTTATGCGCGAATGTGTTCAGATTGCTAGTATATTGCATTTGGCACATGGTGACGATTATCTCGAGAGTGCAAAGTAG
Source organism: Anomaloglossus baeobatrachus (assembly GCF_048569485.1). Classification (NCBI taxonomy): domain Eukaryota; kingdom Metazoa; phylum Chordata; class Amphibia; order Anura; family Aromobatidae; genus Anomaloglossus; species Anomaloglossus baeobatrachus. The sequence continues at coordinate 21,149 of NW_027441923.1, read as the reverse complement.
CCAAATAAAACTTTTACTGGATTTCCACTTACTTTATCAAATCTCATCTCCACCACACAGGACAAGTTTGCATCTGTTATAGTTTTGGAGAAAATTGTGGTCATTTCATTTATGCGCGAATGTGTTCAGATTGCTATTATATTGCATTTGGCACATGGTGACGATTATCTCGAGAGTGCAAAGTAGCCAAATGAAACTTTTACTGGATTTCCACTTACTTTATCAAATCTCATCTCGACCACACAGGACAAGTTTGCATCTGTTATAGTTTTGGAGAAAATTGTGGTCATTTCATTTATGCGCGAATGTGTTCAGATTGCTATTATATTGCATTTGGCACATGGTGACGATTATCTCGAGAGTGCAAAGTAGCCAAATGAAACTTTTACTGAATTTCCACTTACTTTATCAAATCTCATCTCCACCACACAGGACAAGGTTGCATCTGTTATAGTTTTGGAGAAAATTGTGGTCATTTCATTTATGCGCGAATGTGTTCAGATTGCTATTATATTGCATTTGGCACATGGTGACGATTATCTCGAGAGTGCAAAGTAGCCAAATGAAACTTTTACTGGATTTCCACTTACTTTATCAAATCTCATCTCGACCACACAGGACAAGTTTGCATCTGTTATAGTTTTGGAGAAAATTGTGGTCATTTCATTTATGCGCGAATGTGTTCAGATTGCTATTATATTGCATTTGGCACATGGTGACGATTATCTCGAGAGTGCAAAGTAGCCAAATGAAACTTTTACTGGATTTACACTTACTTTATTAAATCTCATCTCGACCACACAGGACAAGTTTGCATCTGTTATAGTTTTGGAGAAAATTGTGGTCATTTCATTTATGCGCGAATGTGTTCAGATTGCTATTATATTGCATTTGGCACATGGTGACGATTATCTCGAGAGTGCAAAGTAGCCAAATGAAACTTTTACTGGATTTCCACTTACTTTATCAAATCTCATCTCCACCACACAGGACAAGTTTGCATCTGTTATAGTTTTGGAGAAAATTGTGGTCATTTCATTTATGCGCGAATGTGTTCAGATTGCTAGTATATTGCATTTGGCACATGGTGACGATTATCTCGAGAGTGCAAAGTAGCCAAATGAAACTTTTACTGGATTTCCACTTACTTTATCAAATCTCATCTCCACCACACAGGACAAGTTTGCATCTGTTATAGTTTTGGAGAAAATTGTGGTCATTTCATTTATGCGCGAATGTGTTCAGATTGCTATTATATTGCATTTGGCACATGGTGACGATTATCTCGAGAGTGCAAAGTAGCCAAATGAAACTTTTACTGGATTTCCACTTACTTTATCAAATCTCATCTCCACCACACAGGACAAGTTTGCATCTGTTATAGTTTTGGAGAAAATTGTGGTCATTTCATTTATGCGCGAATGTGTTCAGATTGCTATTATATTGCATTTGGCACATGGTGACGATTATCTCGAGAGTGCAAAGTAGCCAAATGAAACTTTTACTGGATTTCCACTTACTTTATCAAATCTCATCTCCACCACACAGGACAAGGTTGCATCTGTTATAGTTTTGGAGAAAATTGTGGTCATTTCATTTATGCGCGAATGTGTTCAGATTGCTATTATATTGCATTTGGCACATGGTGACGATTATCTCGAGAGTGCAAAGTAGCCAAATGAAACTTTTACTGGATTTCCACTTACTTTATCAAATCTCATCTCGACCACACAGGACAAGTTTGCATCTGTTATAGTTTTGGAGAAAATTGTGGTCATTTCATTTATGCGCGAATGTGTTCAGATTGCTATTATATTGCATTTGGCACATGGTGACGATTATCTCGAGAGTGCAAAGTAGCCAAATGAAACTTTTACTGGATTTCCACTTACTTTATCAAATCTCATCTCCACCACACAGGACAAGTTTGCATCTGTTATAGTTTTGGAGAAAATTGTGGTCATTTCATTTATGTGTGAATGTGTTCAGATTGCTATTATATTGCATTTGGCACATGGTGACGATTATCTCGAGAGTGCAAAGTAGCCAAATGAAACTTTTACTGGATTTCCACTTACTTTATCAAATCTCATCTCCACCACACAGGACAAGTTTGCATCTGTTATAGTTTTGGAGAAAATTGTGGTCATTTCATTTATGCGCGAATGTGTTCAGATTGCTATTATATTGCATTTGGCACATGGTGACGATTATCTCGAGATTGCAAAGTAGCCAAATGAAACTTTTACTGGATTTCCACTTACTTTATCAAATCTCATCTCCACCACACAGGACAAGTTTGCATCTGTTATAGTTTTGGAGAAAATTGTGGTCATTTCATTTATGCGCGAATGTGTTCAGATTGCTAGTATATTGCATTTGGCACATGGTGACGATTATCTCGAGAGTGCAAAGTAGCCAAATGAAACTTTTACTGGATTTCCACTTACTTTATCAAATCTCATCTCCACCACACAGGACAAGTTTGCATCTGTTATAGTTTTGGAGAAAATTGTGGTCATTTCATTTATGCGCGAATGTGTTCAGATTGCTATTATATTGCATTTGGCACATGGTGACGATTATCTCGAGAGTGCAAAGTAGCCAAATGAAACTTTTACTGGATTTCCACTTACTTTATCAAATCTCATCTCCACCACACAGGACAAGTTTGCATCTGTTATAGTTTTGGAGAAAATTGTGGTCATTTCATTTATGCGCGAATGTGTTCAGATTGCTATTATAATGCATTTGGCACATGGTGACGATTATCTCGAGAGTGCAAAGTAGCCAAATGAAACTTTTACTGGATTTCCACTTACTTTATCAAATCTCACCTCCACCACACAGGACAAGTTTGCATCTGTTATAGTTTTGGAGAAAAATGTGGTCATTTCATTTATGCGCGAATGTGTTCAGATTGCTATTATATTGCATTTGGCACATGGTGACGATTATCTCGAGAGTGCAAAGTAGCCAAATGAAACTTTTACTGGATTTCCACTTACTTTATCAAATCTCATCTCCACCACACAGGACAAGGTTGCATCTGTTATAGTTTTGGAGAAAATTGTGGTCATTTCATTTATGCGCGAATGTGTTCAGATTGCTATTATATTGCATTTGGCACATGGTGACGCTTATCTCGAGAGTGCAAAGTAGCCAAATGAAACTTTTACTGGATTTCCACTTACTTTATCAAATCTCATCTCCACCACACAGGACAAGTTTGCATCTGTTATAGTTTTGGAGAAAATTGTGGTCATTTCATTTATGCGCGAATGTGTTCAGATTGCTAGTATATTGCATTTGGCACATGGTGACGATTATCTCGAGAGTGCAAAGTAGCCAAATGAAACTCTTACTGGATTTCCAATTACTTTATCAAATCTCATCTCCACCACACAGGACAAGTTTGCATCTGTTATAGTTTTGGAGAAAATTGTGGTCATTTCATTTATGCGCGAATGTGTTCAGATTGCTATTATATTGCATTTGGCACATGGTGACGATTATCTCGAGAGTGCAAAGTAGCCAAATTAAACTTTTACTGGATTTCCACTTACTTTATCAAATCTCATCACCACACAGGACAAGTTTGCATCTGTTATAGTTTTGGAGAAAATTGTGGTCATTTCATTTATGCGCGAATGTGTTCAGATTGCTATTATATTGCATTTGGCACATGGTGACGATTATCTCGAGAGTGCAAAGTAGCCAAATGAAACTTTTACTGGATTTCCACTTACTTTATCAAATCTCATCTCCACCACACAGGACAAGTTTGCATCTGTTATAGTTTTGGAGAAAATTGTGGTCATTTCATTTATGCGCGAATGTGTTCAGATTGCTATTATATTGCATTTGGCACATGGTGACGATTATCTCGAGAGTGCAAAGTAGCCAAATGAAACTTTTACTGGATTTCCACTTACTTTATTAAATCTCATCTCGACCACACAGGACAAGTTTGCATCTGTTATAGTTTTGGAGAAAATTGTGGTCATTTCATTTATGCGCGAATGTGTTCAGATTGCTATTATATTGCATTTGGCACATGGTGACGATTATCTCGAGATTGCAAAGTAGCCAAATGAAACTTTTACTGGATTTCCACTTACTTTATCAAATCTCATCTCCACCACACAGGACAAGTTTGCATCTGTTATAGTTTTGGAGAAAATTGTGGTCATTTCATTTATGCGCGAATGTGTTCAGATTGCTAGTATATTGCATTTGGCACATGGTGACGATTATCTCGAGAGTGCAAAGTAGCCAAATGAAACTTTTACTGGATTTCCACTTACTTTATCAAATCTCATCTCCACCACACAGGACAAGTTTGCATCTGTTATAGTTTTGGAGAAAATTGTGGTCATTTCATTTATGCGCGAATGTGTTCAGATTGCTATTATATTGCATTTGGCACATGGTGACGATTATCTCGAGAGTGCAAAGTAGCCAAATGAAACTTTTACTGGATTTCCACTTACTTTATCAAATCTCATCTCGACCACACAGGACAAGTTTGCATCTGTTATAGTTTTGGAGAAAATTGTGGTCATTTCATTTATGCGCGAATGTGTTCAGATTGCTATTATATTGCATTTGGCACATGGTGACGATTATCTCGAGAGTGCAAAGTAGCCAAATGAAACTTTTACTGAATTTCCACTTACTTTATCAAATCTCATCTCCACCACACAGGACAAGGTTGAATCTGTTATAGTTTTGGAGAAAATTGTGGTCATTTCATTTATGCGCGAATGTGTTCAGATTGCTATTATATTGCATTTGGCACATGGTGACGATTATCTCGAGAGTGCAAAGTAGCCAAATGAAACTTTTACTGGATTTCCACTTACTTTATCAAATCTCATCTCGACCACACAGGACAAGTTTGCATCTGTTATAGTTTTGGAGAAAATTGTGGTCATTTCATTTATGCGCGAATGTGTTCAGATTGCTATTATATTGCATTTGGCACATGGTGACGATTATCTCGAGAGTGCAAAGTAGCCAAATGAAACTTTTACTGGATTTACACTTACTTTATTAAATCTCATCTCGACCACACAGGACAAGTTTGCATCTGTTATAGTTTTGGAGAAAATTGTGGTCATTTCATTTATGCGCGAATGTGTTCAGATTGCTATTATATTGCATTTGGCACATGGTGACGATTATCTCGAGAGTGCAAAGTAGCCAAATGAAACTTTTACTGGATTTCCACTTACTTTATCAAATCTCATCTCCACCACACAGGACAAGTTTGCATCTGTTATAGTTTTGGAGAAAATTGTGGTCATTTCATTTATGCGCGAATGTGTTCAGATTGCTAGTATATTGCATTTGGCACATGGTGACGATTATCTCGAGAGTGCAAAGTAGCCAAATGAAACTTTTACTGGATTTCCACTTACTTTATCAAATCTCATCTCCACCACACAGGACAAGTTTGCATCTGTTATAGTTTTGGAGAAAATTGTGGTCATTTCATTTATGCGCGAATGTGTTCAGATTGCTATTATATTGCATTTGGCACATGGTGACGATTATCTCGAGAGTGCAAAGTAGCCAAATGAAACTTTTACTGGATTTCCACTTACTTTATCAAATCTCATCTCCACCACACAGGACAAGTTTGCATCTGTTATAGTTTTGGAGAAAATTGTGGTCATTTCATTTATGCGCGAATGTGTTCAGATTGCTATTATATTGCATTTGGCACATGGTGACGATTATCTCGAGAGTGCAAAGTAGCCAAATGAAACTTTTACTGGATTTCCACTTACTTTATCAAATCTCATCTCCACCACACAGGACAAGGTTGCATCTGTTATAGTTTTGGAGAAAATTGTGGTCATTTCATTTATGCGCGAATGTGTTCAGATTGCTATTATATTGCATTTGGCACATGGTGACGATTATCTCGAGAGTGCAAAGTAGCCAAATGAAACTTTTACTGGATTTCCACTTACTTTATCAAATCTCATCTCGACCACACAGGACAAGTTTGCATCTGTTATAGTTTTGGAGAAAATTGTGGTCATTTCATTTATGCGCGAATGTGTTCAGATTGCTATTATATTGCATTTGGCACATGGTGACGATTATCTCGAGAGTGCAAAGTAGCCAAATGAAACTTTTACTGGATTTCCACTTACTTTATCAAATCTCATCTCCACCACACAGGACAAGTTTGCATCTGTTATAGTTTTGGAGAAAATTGTGGTCATTTCATTTATGTGTGAATGTGTTCAGATTGCTATTATATTGCATTTGGCACATGGTGACGATTATCTCGAGAGTGCAAAGTAGCCAAATGAAACTTTTACTGGATTTCCACTTACTTTATCAAATCTCATCTCCACCACACAGGACAAGTTTGCATCTGTTATAGTTTTGGAGAAAAGTTTGGTCATTTCATTTATGCGAGAATGTGTTCAGATTGCTATTATATTGCATTTGGCACATGGTGCCGATTATCTCGAGAGTGCAAAGTAGCCAAATGAAACTTTTACTGGATTTCCACTTACTTTATCAAATCTCATCTCCACCACACAGGACAAGTTTGCATCTGTTATAGTTTGGGAGAAAATTGTGGTCATTTCATTTATGCGCGAATGTGTTCAGATTGCTATTATATTGCATTTGGCAAATGGTGACGATTATCTCGAGAGTGCAAAGTAGCCAAATGAAACTTTTACTGGATTTCCACTTACTTTATCAGATCTCATCTCCACCACACAGGACAAGTTTGCATCTGTTAAAGTTTTGGAGAAAATTGTGGTCATTTCATTTATGCGCGAATGTGTTCAGATTGCTATTATATTGCATTTGGCACATGGTGACGATTATCTCGAGAGTGCAAAGTAGCCAAATGAAACTTTTACTGGATTTCCACTTTATCAAATGTCATCTCAAACACACAGGACAAGTTTGCATCTGTTATAGTTTTGGAGAAAATTGTGGTCATTTCATTTATGCGCGAATGTGTTCAGATTGCTATTATATTGCATTTGGCACATGGTGACGATTATCTCGAGAGTGCAAAGTAGCCAAATGAAACTTTTACTGGATTACCACTTACTTTATCAAATCTCATCTCCACCACACAGGACAAGATTGCATCTGTTATAGTTTTGGAGAAAATTGTGGTCATTTCATTTATGCGCGAATGTGTTCAGATTGCTATTATATTGCATTTGGCACATGGTGACGATTATCTCGAGAGTGCAAAGTAGCCAAATGAAACTTTTACTGGATTTCCACTTACTTTATCAAATCTCATCTCCACCACACAGGACAAGTTTGCATCTGTTATAGTTTTGGAGAAAATTGTGGTCATTTCATTTATGCGCGAATGTGTTCAGATTGCTATTATATTGCATTTGGCACATGGTGACGATTATCTCGAGAGTGCAAAGTAGCCAAATGAAACTTTTATTGGATTTCCACTTACTTTATCAAATCTCATCTCCACCACACAGGACAAGTTTGCATCTGTAATAGTTTTGGAGAAAATTGTGGTCATTTCATTTTTGCGCGAATGTGTTCAGATTGCTATTATATTGCATTTGGCACATGGTGAGATTATCTCGAGAGTGCAAAGTAGCCAAATGAAACTTTTACTGAATTTCCACTTACTTTATCAAATCTCATCTCCACCACACAGGACAAGTTTGCATCTGTTATAGTTTTGGAGAAAATTGTGGTCATTTCATTTATGCGCGAATGTGTTCAGATTGCTATTATATTGCATTTGGCACATGGTGACGATTATCTCGAGAGTGCAAAGTAGCCAAATGAAACTTTTACTGGATTTCCACTTACTTTATCAAATCTCATCTCCACCACACAGGAAAAGTTTGCATCTGTTATAGTTTTGGAGAAAATTGTGGTCATTTCATTTATGCGCGAATGTGTTCAGATTGCTATTATATTGCATTTGGCACATGGTGACGATTATCTCGAGAGTGCAAAGTAGCCAAATGAAACTTTTACTGGATTTCCACTTACTTTATCAAATCTCATCTCCACCACACAGGACAAGTTTGCATCTGTTATAGTTTTGGAGAAAATTGTGGTCATTTCATTTATGCGCGAATGTGTTCAGATTGCTATTATATTGCATTTGGCACATGGTGACGATTATCTCGAGAGTGCAAAGTAGCCAAATGAAACTTTTACTGGATTTCCACTTACTTTATCAAATCTCATCTCCACCACACAGGACAAGTTTGCATCTGTTATAGTTTTGGAGAAAATTGTGGTCATTTCATTTATGCGCGAATGTGTTCAGATTGCTATTATATTGCATTTAGCACATGGTGACGATTATCTCGAGAGTGCAAAGTAGCCAAATGAAACTTTTACTGGATTTCCACTTACTTTATCAAATCTCATCTCCACCACACAGGACAAGTTTGCATCTGTTATAGTTTTGGAGAAAATTGTGGTCATTTCATTTATGCGCGAATGTGTTCAGATTGCTATTATATTGCATTTGGCACATGGTGACGATTATCTCGAGAGTGCAAAGTAGCCAAATGAAACTTTTACTGGATTACCACTTACTTTATCAAATCTCATCTCCACCACACAGGACAAGTTTGCATCTGTTATAGTTTTGGAGAAAATTGTGGTCATTTCATTTATGCGCGAATGTGTTCAGATTGCTATTATATTGCATTTGGCACATGGTGACGATTATCTCGAGAGTGCAAAGTAGCCAAATGAAACTTTTACTGGATTTCCACTTACTTTATCAAATCTCATCTCCACCACACAGGACAAGTTTGCATCTGTTATAGTTTTGGAGAAAATTGTGGTCATTTCATTTATGCGCGAATGTGTTCAGATTGCTATTATATTGCATTTGGCACATGGTGACGATTATCTCGAGAGTGCAAAGTAGCCAAATTAAACTTTTACTGGATTTCCACTTACTTTATCAAATCTCATCTCCACCACACAGGACAAGTTTGCATCTGTTATAGTTTTGGAGAAAATTGTGGTCATTTCATTTATGCGCGAATGTGTTCAGATTGCTATTATATTGCATTTGGCACATGGTGACGATTATCTCGAGAGTGCAAAGTAGCCAAATGAAACTTTTACTGGATTACCACTTACTTTATCAAATCTCATCTCCACCACACAGGACAAGTTTGCATCTGTTACAGTTTTGTAGAAAATTGTGGTCATTTCATTTATGCGCGAATGTGTTCAGATTGCTATTATATTGCATTTGGCACATGGTGACGATTATCTCGAGAGTGCAAAGTAGCCAAATGAAACTTTTACTGGATTTCCACTTACTTTATCAAATCTCATCTCCACCACACAGGACAAGTTTGCATCTGTTATAGTTTTGGAGAAAATTGTGGTCATTTCATTTATGCGCGAATGTGTTCAGATTGCTATTATATTGCATTTGGCACATGGTGACGATTATCTCGAGAGTGCAAAGTAGCCAAATGAAACTGTTACTGGATTTCCACTTACTTTATCAAATCTCATCTCCACCACACAGGACAAGTTTGCATCTGTTATAGTTTTGGAGAAAATTGTGGTCATTTCATTTATGCGCGAATGTGTTCAGATTGCTATTATATTGCATTTGGCAAATGGTGACGATTATCTCGAGAGTGCAAAGTAGCCAAATGAAACTTTTACTGGATTTCCACTTACTTTATCAAATCTCATCTCCACCACACAGGACAAATTTGCATCTGTTATAGTTTTGGAGAAAATTGTGGTCATTTCATTTATGCGCGAATGTGTTCAGATTGCTTTTCTATTGCATTTGGCACATGGTGACGATTATCTCGAGAGTGCAAAGTAGCCAAATGAAACTTTTACTGGATTTCCACTTACTTTATCAAATCTCATCTCCACCACACAGGACAAGTTTGCATCTGTTATAGTTTTGGAGAAAATTGTGGTCATTTCATTTATGCGCGAATGTGTTCAGATTGCTATTATATTGCATTTGGCACATGGTGACGATTATCTCGAGAGTGCAAAGTAGCCAAATGAAACTTTTACTGGATTTCCACTTACTTTATCAAATCTCATCTCCACCACACAGGACAAGTTTGCATCTGTTATAGTTTTGGAGAAAATTGTGGTCATTTCATTTATGCGCGAATGTGTTCAGATTGCTATTATATTGCATTTGGCACATGGTGACGATTATCTCGAGAGTGCAAAGTAGCCAAATGAAACTTTTACTGGATTTCCACTTACTTTATCAAATCTCATCTCCACCACACAGGAAAAGTTTGCATCTGTTATAGTTTTGGAGAAAATTGTGGTCATTTCATTTATGCGCGAATGTGTTCAGATTGCTATTATATTGCATTTGGCACATGGTGACGATTATCTCGAGAGTGCAAAGTAGCCAAATGAAACTTTTACTGGATTACCACTTACTTTATCAAATCTCATCTCCACCACACAGGACAAGTTTGCATCTGTTATAGTTTTGGAGAAAATTGTGGTCATTTCATTTATGCGCGAATGTGTTCAGATTGCTATTATATTGCATTTGGCACATGGTGACGATTATCTCGAGAGTGCAAAGTAGCCAAATGAAACTTTTACTGGATTTCCACTTACTTTATCAAATCTCATCTCCACCACACAGGACAAGTTTGCATCTGTTATAGTTTTGGAGAAAATTGTGGTCATTTCATTTATGCGCGAATGTGTTCAGATTGCTATTATATTGCATTTGGCACATGGTGACGATTATCTCGAGAGTGCAAAGTAGCCAAATGAAACTTTTACTGGATTTCCACTTACTTCATCAAATCTCATCTCCACCACACAGGACAAGTTTGCATCTGTTATAGTTTTGGAGAAAATTGTGGTCATTTCATTTATGCGCGAATGTGTTCAGATTGCTTTTCTATTGCATTTGGCACATGGTGACGATTATCTCGAGAGTGCAAAGTAGCCAAATGAAACTTTTACTGGATTTCCACTTACTTTATCAAATCTCATCTCCACCACACAGGACAAGTTTGCATCTGTTATAGTTTTGGAGAAAATTGTGGTCATTTCATTTATGCGCGAATGTGTTCAGATTGCTATTATATTGCATTTGGCACATGGTGACGATTATCTCGAGAGTGCAAAGTAGCCAAATGAAACTTTTACTGGATTTCCACTTACTTTATCAAATCTCATCTCCACCACACAGGACAAGTTTGCATCTGTTATAGTTTTGGAGAAAATTGTGGTCATTTCATTTATGCGCGAATGTGTTCAGATTGCTATTATATTGCATTTGGCACATGGTGACGATTATCTCGAGAGTGCAAAGTAGCCAAATGAAACTTTTACTGGATTTCCACTTACTTTATCAAATCTCATCTCCACCACACAGGACAAGTTTGCATCTGTTATAGTTTTGGAGAAAATTGTGGTCATTTCATTTATGCGCGAATGTGTTCAGATTGCTATTATATTGCATTTGGCACATGGTGACGATTATGTGCAAAGTAGCCAAATGAAACTTTTACTGGATTTCCACTTATTTTATCAAATCTCATCTCCACCACACAGGACAAGTTTGCATCTGTTATAGTTTTGGAGAAAATTGTGGTCATTTCATTTATGCGCACATGTGTTTAGATTGCTATTATATTGCATTTGGCACATGGTGACGATTATCTCGAGAGTGCAAAGTAGCCAAATGAAACTTTTACTGGATTTCCACTTACTTTATCAAATCTCATCTCCACCACACAGGACAAGTTTGCATCTGTTATAGTTTTGGAGAAAAGTGTGGTCATTTCATTTATGCGAGAATGTGTTCAGATTGCTATTATATTGCATTTGGCACATGGTGACGATTATCTCGAGAGTGCAAAGTAGCCAAATGAGACTTTTACTGGATTTCCACTTACTTTATCAAATCTCATCTCCACCACACAGGACAAGTTTGCATCTGTTGTAGTTTTGGAGAAAATTGTGGTCATTTCATTTATGCGCGAATGTGTTCAGATTGCTATTATATTGCATTTGGCACATGGTGACGATTATCTCGAGAGTGCAAAGTAGCCAAATTAAACTTTTACTGGATTTCCACTTACTTTATCAAATGTCATCTCCACCACACAGGACAAGTTTGCATCTGTTATAGTTTTGGAGAAAATTGTGGTCATTTCATTTATGCGCGAATGTGTTCAGATTGCTATTATATTGCATTTGGCACATGGTGACAATTATCTCGAGAGTGCAAAGTAGCCAAATGAAACTTTTACTGGATTTCCACTTACTTTATCAAATCTCATCTCCACCACACAGGACAAGTTTGCATCTGTTATAGTTTTGGAGAATATTGTGGTCATTTCATTTATGCGCAAATGTGTTCAGATTGCTATTATATTGCATTTGGCACATGGTGACGATTATCTCGAGAGTGCAAAGTAGCCAAATGAAACTTTTACTGGATTTCCACTTACTTTATCAAATCTCATCTCCACCACACAGGACAAGTTTGCATCTGTTATAGTTTTGGAGAAAATTGTGGTCATTTCATTTATGCGCGAATGTGTTCAGATTGCTATTATATTGCATTTGGCACATGGTGACGATTATCTCGAGAGTGAAAAGTAGCCAAATGAAACTTTTACTGGATTTCCACTTACTTTATCAAATCTCATCTCCACCACACAGGACAAGTTTGCATCTGTTATAGTTTTGGAGAAAATTGTGGTCATTTCATTTATGCGCGAATGTGTTCAGATTGCTATTATATTGCATTTGGCACATGGTGACGATTATCTCGAGAGTGCAAAGTAGCCAAATTAAACTTTTACTGGATTTCCACTTACTTTATCAAATCTCATCTCCACCACACAGGACAAGTTTGCATCTGTTATAGTTTTGGAGAAAATTGTGGTCATTTCATTTATGCGCGAATGTGTTCAGATTGCTATTATATTGCATTTGGCACATGGTGACGATTATCTCGAGAGTGCAAAGTAGCCAAATGAAACTTTTACTGGATTTCCACTTACTTTATCAAATCTCATCTCCACCACAAAGGACAAGTTTGCATCTGTTATAGTTTTGGAGAAAATTGTGGTCATTTCATTTATGCGCGAATGTGTTCAGATTGCTATTATATTGCATTTGGCACATGGTGACGACTATCTCAAGAGTGCAAAGTAGCCAAATGAAACTTTTACTGGATTTCCACTTACTTTATCAAATCTCATCTCCACCACACAGGACAAGTTTGCATCTGTTATAGTTTTGGAGAAAATTGTGGTCATTTCATTTATGCGCGAATGTGTTCAGATTGCTATTATATTGCATTTGGCACATGGTGACGATTATCTCGAGAGTGCAAAGTAGCCAAATGAAACTTTTACTGGATTTCCACTTACTTTATCAAATCTCATCTCCACCACACAGGACAAGTTTGCATCTGTTATAGTTTTGGAGAAAAGTGTGGTCATTTCATTTATGCGAGAATGTGTTCAGATTGCTATTATATTGCATTTGGCACATGGTGACGATTATCTCGAGAGTGCAAAGTAGCCAAATGAAACGTTTACTGGATTTCCACTTACTTTATCAAATCTCATCTCCACCACACAGGACAAGTTTGCATCTGTTATAGTTTTGGAGAAAATTGTGGTCATTAAATTTATGCGCGAATGTGTTCAGATTGCTATTATATTGCATTTGGCACATGGTGACGATTATCTCGAGAGTGCAAAGTAGCCAAATGAAACTTTTACTGGATTTCCACTTACTTTATCAAATCTCATCTCCACCACACAGGACAAGTTTGCATCTGTTATAGTTTTGGAGAAAATTGTGGTCATTTCATTTATGCGCGAATGTGTTCAGATTGCTATTATATTGCATTTGGCAAATGGTGACGATTATCTCGAGAGTGCAAAGTAGCCAAATGAAACTTTTACTGGATTTCCACTTACTTTATCAAATCTCATCTCCACCACACAGGACAAGTTTGCATCTGTTATAGTTTTGGAGAAAATTGTGGTCATTTCATTTATGCGCGAATGTGTTCAGATTGCTATTATATTGCATTTGGCACATGGTGACGATTATCTCGAGAGTGCAAAGTAGCCAAATGAAACTTTTACTGGATTTCCACTTACTTTATCAAATCTCATCTCCACCACACAGGACAAGTTTGCATCTGTTATAGTTTTGGAGAAAATTGTGGTCATTTCATTTATGCGCGAATGTGTTCAGATTGCTATTATATTGCATTTGGCACATGGTGACGATTATGTGCAAAGTAGCCAAATGAAACTTTTACTGGATTTCCACTTATTTTATCAAATCTCATCTCCACCACACAGGACAAGTTTGCATCTGTTATAGTTTTGGAGAAAATTGTGGTCATTTCATTTATGCGCACATGTGTTTAGATTGCTATTATATTGCATTTGGCACATGGTGACGATTATCTCGAGAGTGCAAAGTAGCCAAATGAAACTTTTACTGGATTTCCACTTACTTTATCAAATCTCATCTCCACCACACAGGACAAGTTTGCATCTGTTATAGTTTTGGAGAAAAGTGTGGTCATTTCATTTATGCGAGAATGTGTTCAGATTGCTATTATATTGCATTTGGCACATGGTGACGATTATCTCGAGAGTGCAAAGTAGCCAAATGAGACTTTTACTGGATTTCCACTTACTTTATCAAATCTCATCTCCACCACACAGGACAAGTTTGCATCTGTTGTAGTTTTGGAGAAAATTGTGGTCATTTCATTTATGCGCGAATGTGTTCAGATTGCTATTATATTGCATTTGGCACATGGTGACGATTATCTCGAGAGTGCAAAGTAGCCAAATTAAACTTTTACTGGATTTCCACTTACTTTATCAAATGTCATCTCCACCACACAGGACAAGTTTGCATCTGTTATAGTTTTGGAGAAAATTGTGGTCATTTCATTTATGCGCGAATGTGTTCAGATTGCTATTATATTGCATTTGGCACATGGTGACAATTATCTCGAGAGTGCAAAGTAGCCAAATGAAACTTTTACTGGATTTCCACTTACTTTATCAAATCTCATCTCCACCACACAGGACAAGTTTGCATCTGTTATAGTTTTGGAGAATATTGTGGTCATTTCATTTATGCGCAAATGTGTTCAGATTGCTATTATATTGCATTTGGCACATGGTGACGATTATCTCGAGAGTGCAAAGTAGCCAAATGAAACTTTTACTGGATTTCCACTTACTTTATCAAATCTCATCTCCACCACACAGGACAAGTTTGCATCTGTTATAGTTTTGGAGAAAATTGTGGTCATTTCATTTATGCGCGAATGTGTTCAGATTGCTATTATATTGCATTTGGCACATGGTGACGATTATCTCGAGAGTGAAAAGTAGCCAAATGAAACTTTTACTGGATTTCCACTTACTTTATCAAATCTCATCTCCACCACACAGGACAAGTTTGCATCTGTTATAGTTTTGGAGAAAATTGTGGTCATTTCATTTATGCGCGAATGTGTTCAGATTGCTATTATATTGCATTTGGCACATGGTGACGATTATCTCGAGAGTGCAAAGTAGCCAAATTAAACTTTTACTGGATTTCCACTTACTTTATCAAATCTCATCTCCACCACACAGGACAAGTTTGCATCTGTTATAGTTTTGGAGAAAATTGTGGTCATTTCATTTATGCGCGAATGTGTTCAGATTGCTATTATATTGCATTTGGCACATGGTGACGATTATCTCGAGAGTGCAAAGTAGCCAAATGAAACTTTTACTGGATTTCCACTTACTTTATCAAATCTCATCTCCACCACAAAGGACAAGTTTGCATCTGTTATAGTTTTGGAGAAAATTGTGGTCATTTCATTTATGCGCGAATGTGTTCAGATTGCTATTATATTGCATTTGGCACATGGTGACGACTATCTCAAGAGTGCAAAGTAGCCAAATGAAACTTTTACTGGATTTCCACTTACTTTATCAAATCTCATCTCCACCACACAGGACAAGTTTGCATCTGTTATAGTTTTGGAGAAAATTGTGGTCATTTCATTTATGCGCGAATGTGTTCAGATTGCTATTATATTGCATTTGGCACATGGTGACGATTATCTCGAGAGTGCAAAGTAGCCAAATGAAACTTTTACTGGATTTCCACTTACTTTATCAAATCTCATCTCCACCACACAGGACAAGTTTGCATCTGTTATAGTTTTGGAGAAAAGTGTGGTCATTTCATTTATGCGAGAATGTGTTCAGATTGCTATTATATTGCATTTGGCACATGGTGACGATTATCTCGAGAGTGCAAAGTAGCCAAATGAAACGTTTACTGGATTTCCACTTACTTTATCAAATCTCATCTCCACCACACAGGACAAGTTTGCATCTGTTATAGTTTTGGAGAAAATTGTGGTCATTAAATTTATGCGCGAATGTGTTCAGATTGCTATTATATTGCATTTGGCACATGGTGACGATTATCTCGAGAGTGCAAAGTAGCCAAATGAAACTTTTACTGGATTTCCACTTACTTTATCAAATCTCATCTCCACCACACAGGACAAGTTTGCATCTGTTATAGTTTTGGAGAAAATTGTGGTCATTTCATTTATGCGCGAATGTGTTCAGATTGCTATTATATTGCATTTGGCAAATGGTGACGATTATCTCGAGAGTGCAAAGTAGCCAAATGAAACTTTTACTGGATTTCCACTTACTTTATCAAATCTCATCTCCACCACACAGGACAAGTTTGCATCTGTTATAGTTTTGGAGAAAATTGTGGTCATTTCATTTATGCGCGAATGTGTTCAGATTGCTATTATATTGCATTTGGCACATGGTGACGATTATCTCGAGAGTGCAAAGTAGCCAAATGAAACTTTTACTGGATTTCCACTTACTTTATCAAATCTCATCTCCACCACACAGGACAAGTTTGCATCTGTTATAGTTTTGGAGAAAATTGTGGTCATTTCATTTATGCGCGAATGTGTTCAGATTGCTATTATATTGCATTTGGCACATGGTGACGATTATCTCGAGAGTGCAAAGTAGCCAAATGAAACTTTTACTGGATTTCCACTTACTTTATCAAATCTCATCTCCACCACACAGGACAAGTTTGCATCTGTTATAGTTTTGGAGAAAATTGTGGTCATTTCATTTATGCGCGAATGTGTTCAGATTGCTATTATATTGCATTTGGCACATGGTGACGATTATCTCTAGAGTGCAAAGTAGCCAAATGAAACTTTTACTGGATTTCCACTTACTTTATCAAATCTCATCTCCACCACACAGGACAAGTTTGCATCTGTTATAGTTTTGGAGAAAATTGTGGTCATTTCATTTATGCGCGAATGTGTTCAGATTGCTATTATATTGCATTTGGCACATGGTGACGATTATCTCGAGAGTGCAAAGTAGCCAAATGAAACTTTTACTGGATTTCCACTTACTTTATCAAATCTCATCTCCACCACACAGGACAAGGTTGCATCTGTTATAGTTTTGGAGAAAATTGTGGTCATTTCATTTATGCGCGAATGTGTTCAGATTGCTATTATATTGCATTTGGCACATGGTGACGATTATGTGCAAAGTAGCCAAATGAAACTTTTACTGGATTTCCACTTACTTTATCAAATCTCATCTCCACCACACAGGACAAGTTTGCATCTGTTATAGTTTTGGAGAAAATTGTCATTTCATTTATGCGCGAATGTGTTTAGATTGCTATTATATTGCATTTGGCACATGGTGACGATTATCTCGAGAGTGCAAAGTAGCCAAATGAAACTTTTACTGGATTTCCACTTACTTTATCAAATCTCATCTCCACCACACAGGACAAGTTTGCATCTGTTATAGTTTTGGAGAAAAGTGTGGTCATTTCATTTATGCGAGAATGTGTTCAGATTGCTATTATATTGCATTTGGCACATGGTGACGATTATCTCGAGAGTGCAAAGTAGCCAAATGAAACTTTTACTGGATTTCCACTTACTTTATCAAATCTCATCTCCACCACACAGGACAAGTTTGCATCTGTTATAAATTTGGAGAAAATTGTGGTCATTTCATTTATGCGCGAATGTGTTCAGATTGCTATTATATTGCATTTGGCACATGGTGACGATTATCTCGAGAGTGCAAAGTAGCCAAATTAAACTTTTACTGGATTTCCACTTACTTTATCAAATCTCATCTCCACCACACAGGACAAGTTTGCATCTGTTATAGTTTTGGAGAAAAGTGTGGTCATTTCATTTATGCGCGAATGTGTTCAGATTGCTATTATATTGCATTTGGCACATGGTGACGATTATGTGCAAAGTAGCCAAATGAAACTTTTACTGGATTTCCACTTACTTTATCAAATCTCATCTCCACCACACAGGACAAGATTGCATCTGTTATAGTTTTGGAGAAAATTGTGGTCATTTCATTTATGCGCGAATGTGTTTAGATTGCTATTATATTGCATTTGGCACATGGTGACGATTATCTCGAGAGTGCAAAGTAGCCAAATGAAACTTTTACTGGATTTCCACTTACTTTATCAAATCTCATCTCCACCACACAGGACAAGTTTGCATCTGTTATAGTTTTGGAGAAAAGTGTGGTCATTTCATTTATGCGAGAATGTGTTCAGATTGCTATTATATTGCATTTGGCACATGGTGACGATTATCTCGAGAGTGCAAAGTAGCCAAATGAAACTTTTACTGGATTTCCACTTACTTTATCAAATCTCATCTCCACCACACAGGACAAGTTTGCATCTGTTATAAATTTGGAGAAAATTGTGGTCATTTCATTTATGCGCGAATGTGTTCAGATTGCTATTATATTGCATTTGGCACATGGTGACGATTATCTCGAGAGTGCAAAGTAGCCAAATTAAACTTTTACTGGATTTCCACTTACTTTATCAAATCTCATCTCCACCACACAGGACAAGTTTGCATCTGTTATAGTTTTGGAGAAAATTGTGGTCATTTCATTTATGCGCGAATGTGTTCAGATTGCTAATATATTGCATTTGGCACATGGTGACAATTATCTCGAGAGTGCAAAGTAGCCAAATGAAACTTTTACTGGATTTCCACTTACTTTATCAAATCTCATCTCCACCACACAGGACAAGTTTGCATCTGTTATAGTTTTGGAGAAAATTGTGGTCATTTCATTTATGCGCAAATGTGTTCAGATTGCTATTATATTGCATTTGGCACATGGTGACGATTATCTCGAGAATGCAAAGTAGCCAAATGGAACTTTTACTGGATTTCCACTTACTTTATCAAATCTCATCTCCACCACACAGGACAAGTTTGCATCTGTTATAGTTTTGGAGAAAATTGTGGTAATTTCATTTATGCGCGAATGTGTTCAGATTGCTATTATATTGCATTTGGCACATGGTGACGATTATCTCGAGAGTGCAAAGTAGCCAAATGAAACTTTTACTGGATTTCCACTTACTTTATCAAATCTCATCTCCACCACACAGGACAAGTTTGCATCTGTTATAGTTTTGGAGAAAATTGTGGTCATTTCATTTATGCGCGAATGTGTTCAGATTGCTATTATATTGCATTTGGCACATGTGACGATTATCTCGAGAGTGCAAAGTAGCCAAATGAAACTTTTACTGGATTTCCACTTACTTTATCAAATCTCATCTCCACCACACAGGACAAGTTTGCATCTGTTATAGTTTTGGAGAAAATTGTGGTCATTTCATTTATGCGCGAATGTGTTCAGATTGCTATTATATTGCATTTGGCACATGGTGACGATTATCTCGAGAGTGCAAAGTAGCCAAATTAAACTTTTACTGGATTTCCACTTACTTTATCAAAGCTCATCTCCACCACACAGGACAAGTTTGCATCTGTTATAGTTTTGGAGAAAATTGTGGTCATTTCATTTATGCGCGAATGTGTTCAGATTGCTATTATATTGCATTTGGCACATGGTGACGATTATGTGCAAAGTAGCCAAATGAAACTTTTACTGGATTTCCACTTACTTTATCAAATCTCATCTCCACCACACAGGACAAGTTTGCATCTGTTATAGTTTTGGAGAAAATTGTGGTCATTTCATTTATGCGCGAATGTGTTTAGATTGCTATTATATTGCATTTGGCACATGGTGACGATTATCTCGAGAATGCAAAGTAGCCAAATGGAACTTTTACTGGATTTCCACTTACTTTATCAAATCTCATCTCCACCACACAGGACAAGTTTGCATCTGTTATAGTTTTGGAGAAAATTGTGGTAATTTCATTTATGCGCGAATGTGTTCAGATTGCTATTATATTGCATTTGGCACATGGTGACGATTATCTCGAGAGTGCAAAGTAGCCAAATGAAACTTTTACTGGATTTCCACTTACTTTATCAAATCTCATCTCCACCACACAGGACAAGTTTGCATCTGTTATAGTTTTGGAGAAAATTGTGGTCATTTCATTTATGCGCGAATGTGTTCAGATTGCTATTATATTGCATTTGGCACATGTGACGATTATCTCGAGAGTGCAAAGTAGCCAAATGAAACTTTTACTGGATTTCCACTTACTTTATCAAATCTCATCTCCACCACACAGGACAAGTTTGCATCTGTTATAGTTTTGGAGAAAATTGTGGTCATTTCATTTATGCGCGAATGTGTTCAGATTGCTATTATATTGCATTTGGCACATGGTGACGATTATCTCGAGAGTGCAAAGTAGCCAAATTAAACTTTTACTGGATTTCCACTTACTTTATCAAAGCTCATCTCCACCACACAGGACAAGTTTGCATCTGTTATAGTTTTGGAGAAAATTGTGGTCATTTCATTTATGCGCGAATGTGTTCAGATTGCTATTATATTGCATTTGGCACATGGTGACGATTATGTGCAAAGTAGCCAAATGAAACTTTTACTGGATTTCCACTTACTTTATCAAATCTCATCTCCACCACACAGGACAAGTTTGCATCTGTTATAGTTTTGGAGAAAATTGTGGTCATTTCATTTATGCGCGAATGTGTTCAGATTGCTATTATATTGCATTTGGCACATGGTGACGATTATCTCGAGAGTGCAAAGTAG